>NC_056740.1:497139036-497176536 GCF_019279795.1 Protopterus annectens | reverse complement strand
TCCTCATGCTCAAACCTTGGAGGTATGCATGGAATGTCTTGTGGTTTGTGTTGGGGCAGTATGCAGTAGCAAGTTGATATACATTACTGTGATCATTATTTTTTAAGTTTCTTCATAATCAGAGATCAGATGTATACAGGGGGATATCATTTGTGAATTTGGGTAAGGAGGCATGCTGTGTATATGTGTCTGATAGCAACAAGATGAAATCTATTTCTGTGGACTATTTTTTAATTTCATCACAGCCTAATGTCAGAGGGTCAGAGAGGCATACAGAAGTTGGCTGTCTTTGGGACTACGGGTGAGGAGACATGCTCTCTTTATACACACACACATACACACACACACACACACACACACACATATATATATATATATATATATATATATATATATATTTATATATAAAAATAAATATACAACTTGCAATATATGACTGTGGCCATTTATTCTTTCACTTTCATTCCAACTTAATACCAGCGTGGTACACATAATGTACACACATATATACATTTACATGCAAATATACACAAAAACATGCATGTGGGAGTATATGTGAGAGCACATACTACATGTATTGAGAATGCTAAGACTTTTAAGAATTTGGGGGGAGGGGTGGAAGGGAGGCAGTCACTATTCCCAGACAGGATTTATGTATCTTTGCAAGTATTTATCTTCTCCTTATATTAGTAACAACTATTTTGCCAGTGTTGGATCTTAAACATTGGACACAACTTATTTCTTCACTGCATAAAAGATAAGAATAACTTTTTCTCTTACATAAAACTATTATTCAGACCATAATTGGATGAAAAGCTGAAGAGTAACACAAAGTGTGGAAAGAAAACCCAAAAAACAAAAAAACAAGACAGGGACAATTTGAATGGTGAGGGGAGTCCAGGATAGGGAAATGGGGGTGGTGCTGGGGGTGGAATGACCAGGACACCAGTGGGCAGTGGGAGTATACAATGGAGTTCTTTGCATAGACCTCTATTTCATTTAGGGCCTGGCCTGTTGACATCTGAGGTGTATATAGTCCATAAAATGGCTATAGCACCACCTCATTCAAGTTAGCCCTACTCCATTTAGTTGCTTTGTGCAACCCCTCCTGGTTTGAAGGCATCAGTTGCCACTGTATATGTGTGCAGGTATGTTTAAGCACATTCACAGCTTCATACACATACATCTAAATAGAAGTTCACAAAACACATATATCCATTTACATTTAAATATACACAAAAACATGCATGTTGGAGTATATGTGAGAGCACACACTACATGTATTGAGAATGGTAAGACTTTTAAGAATGCCTGATTTATTTTTCTGCTTTTGAATACTGTTTGAAAGTTAATGTTGATACACGTTTTATATTGAGGAGCCTATTTATAAGAAGCACATGTTTGTTTTCTATTGCTGCAGTTCAGGTTACCTTTCCTCTGCATTGGGAGTAGCTAATTCATGAAAGATGAACTGTTGAGCTTCTATAGAAGGTTGGAAGACTTGAACACCTGACATCTGTCTGGGTTGCACATGGAAATGGTGGTTTGAATTTGCTGCAAGAAGAATGATGGGGATGGTGGTCATTTGCAGGGCCACTGTCCTTTTTTCAGTAAGAATCTTAAAGAATGTGTAGGGCTAGAAGAGGATCAGCTGCTTTTTGCTCATTTATTGTTATTACTAATATGGCCTAGTTCTCACTGTATATGCGAGTGGCACTGTTCTCCCACTGCCACTCCCAGTGACCTTGTTCTCCCTGTATATATGAGTGGCACTGTTCTCCCACTGCCACTCCTAGTGGCCTTGTTCTCACTGAATTTGCGAGTGGCACTGTTCTTCCACTACCATTCCCAGTGGCCTTGTTCTCACTGTATATGTGAGTGGCACTGCTCTTTCACTGCAGTTGCTGATGGGACAGCTGTACCACTGCAATTATTGGTGATCCTGCTCTACCAAAGTATTTCATAGTGCCCTTTTTTCCCATTCCAGCTATTGGTGACACTTTTTAGTTGGTAGCTCTGTTCTCCTAGTACATTTTCTGGTTGTCTTGCTCTTCAAGTGGTCCTGCTGATGACGTTTTTATCTCAATACAGTTGCTGGTGGCACGATAGTCCGAGTGCATTTACTGGTGTCCTTGTTCACCTTGAGCAGCTACTAATGGCATTATACTCCCAATGCAGTTGCAAGTGATACTATTTGGCCAGTAGAGCTACTGGCTACTCTACATAACCACTACAGCTCCTGGCAGTGCTGGATTCTCAGTGCTTTAACTGGTGGCTATGCACTTGTAAACTGGTGGCTATGCACTTGTAAACTGGTGGCTATGCACTTGTAAACTGGTAGCTATGCACTTGTAAACTGGTGGCTATGCACTTGTAAACTGGTAGCTATGCACTTGTAAACTGGTAGCTATGCACTTGTAAACTGGTGGCTATGCACTTGTAAACTGGTAGCTATACACTTGTAAACTGGTAGCTATACACTTGTAAACTGGTGGCTATGCACTTGTAAACTGGTAGCTATGCACTTGTAAACTGGTAGCTATGCACTTGTAAACCGGTGGCTATGCACTTGTAAACTGGTAGCTATGCACTTGTAAACTGGTGGCTATGCACTTGTAAACTGGTGGCTATGCACTTGTAAACTGGTGGCTATGCACTTGTAAACTGGTAGCTATGCACTTGTAATCTGGTAGCTATGCACTTGCAGCATATTTCTGGGTTGCGCTTGCATCTTTTTCTCATTTCTTCAGGTGACAGCATCCATCTGCCACTGAAATGGCAGTGCAAATTTTCCTTTGCTTTCTGTGTTGGCCACACTGGTCAGACTAGAGCTAATACTGTTTTTATGGAACATCCAAGGTAGTATTTGGTATGGACTGGAGAAACTGTGTTAACAACAGGAAAATTCGTGTACTCATCCTGCTGGGACTGCTACTGTTTGTCCCGAGGAAGTGTGCATTCATCTTGATTTGTTCCATGTAGACAGGTGAGTTCATTTGTGGATTAAAGAAGGAATAGACAAGAGTAAAGCAACAGGCAATATGCCTGTTGAAATGCTCCTCAAATTGTCAAAATTAATGATTTCCAAAGTGATAATTTTGAGACGGTATGATATGAAGCTACGGTACAAATAGCTAATGAGTTATCAGATTAAAAAAGTTGGCACATTTCTCGTAATAACTGAAAGACAACAAATGCATAATTTAGTTAAGTGGTGAATACAGATGAACAAAGTGGATCATACTTTTGCAATATGCCAAAGGGAGCAGAAATGGCACCTCGGAGGAGAATAAATAGAAGATTTTTGTCTAGGTATGGCAAAGTGTCTTTTGTGACTGCAATATATTTGGCTAAAATGGTTCACAGGAATGATTTTAGAAAACATATCCTAGGAAGTGTGCATCCCTCTGCTCAGAAAGATACTACACATTTAACATTTAAATCTCATAGATTCTGTACTTGAAGGTGTATATGCAATAATACATACAGGATAGAAAGCATCTGCGACATTTATTTCAATTCTGAGATCTCAGTGAACCCATATGTGAAAGTGTGAACTCATATATGTATAAGTGTGATATACTGAAGAATAAATCACTGTGAAAAGATTACATTTGACTATGAGCATGTAATACCCAAACTGTGTTATGGAATAATGCAATACTTCTAACTGACATTGTATTACACTGCATTTACTTGATAGTAACAATAGACAATAGAACGTTACACTCTGCAAACACCTGTACTGGTGACCTAAATCGACATCAACTAAAAATCAAGATTTGCTGGAGGGATAGCTCTCTAACTCAATGCATTCACAGCCTGTGGAACAAGTCAAGAGAAGGGAAAGAAGAAATTAAAAAAATATATTTTAATTAGCAAGCATCAAGTTTAGAAATAAAAGCAGACAGAATATGAACAATGATAACAGCTGCCCAGAACTACGTAGCAGGTCTTCTGCTGACATTGTGTTCCACCATATGTGATCTTGCTATTGACCCTTCTACATTCAAGGACGTGAACTTTTATTAGTATTATTATTTTAAGCACTGACCTATGCTAATTCATTTGTTTTGCTTTATTGTGGTGGGAGGTAAGTCTTCTTTTGCATGAAGTGTTAAGTTGTAAACGAAAGTAACTGGCTGATGCTGTGAACAGCTGGCTAAATCAGAGAACAAGTCAATTTAAATTGACTGTGTCGCATTTTTGCCTGTTTAAATTGCAGTGGTTGCATGCCCTCGTGCTGTATTTTGCTGAGCTGCACTAAGGTGCATATTGTTCAGCATTAGGGAACAGTGCACTGCATTGATGCAAGCCGCTGACATCGACCCTCTTAATAACATCACTATCTCTCTATTATTCATCCACTCAGTGTTCAGCTTGGTGCTCTCAGTCGTGCCGAGAGTCTCATTATATAGACACTATCAAGCTGGTTATTTATTATCAAGGCAGCTTGTGGCTGTTACTGTAACATGCCTGAAATCTCCATTCCACAAAGATCTTAAAATAAGTGTCTGTACCATGTAGAAGGAAATGCACCTGTTACTGTAACCCTTCATTCAGGCGTTGACCATAGCCTCTTTTCTTGCAAACAGGTGACTAGCTAGTATTATAAACCTAAGCTTTTAAAATTTTAGTCTATGAGATTTCTGTAAATGCCAAAAACTCACACCAAAGGAAAACACAAGACCCTGTCATAGTTCATGGAGTACTTTCATTCTTCATTGAACAGACGTCTTCAGAAAACTTGCTGTTATGTTATACTGTGTTTAAATAACCTTTATCCCTAGATTGTGTGATTAAAAAACAATAAATGACGTCTTTGGATTACACCCACTCATTAATATTCTTTAAACTACTGACAGTATCTGTTCATACACTGAAAATGTTCTTTCTTATTATTCTGAAACAAAAACTGAAGAATCTATTATAAAATTAAAAGTGTTCTTATTTCCTGTACATCATAGTTTGGCTGCTTTCAGATTAAGCACACACCTGATATTTACTGCCTCATTCAAACATGGCAACATAATACCTCTCAACTTCTTAGAACAAGAAATCTGGACAAAGCCTAAAATAATGGGGGGGGGGCAAAGGCCCAAAAATAGGGACAGATTTTAAATATAAACATAGAAAATTGCTATAATAGTAGGATTTCTGTTAGTATACATTTTCTGAAGGACATGAAGTCTGAAAATCAAAACATATGCCATTATGGAATGACTTCAGCCCTCAGTGATTTGCCAGAAAGCCACAAATGTTATAAGGAACAGATTAAAAATATGAGGCAAAAATGTGGACAGTGTGTGAAAATCCATCCGGTTGAAAGATATGAAACATATTGGCTCCCAATGTGAGTTGTCAGCAAAGTTCCTTAATGTCTAACAGTGTTTCAAAATTCCCTCCTTGTGGACCTCTGTCAACATACTCAACAGCACAGAGATACATTTATCTGAAAATGTCACATGACACAGCATTTAGTTTTATGCCCAAATTGCATAAGTGCATCCATACATTCTTTGTGACAGTTTGTAAAATATTCGACCAATATAGAATGCAGCACAACTGTCACACAGTACCACATATGCCACAAAAGCTGAGTTACAATTACCCCTATTCTTAGTGCCATAAGCTTTGTTGTTGCCTTTAATGGATACATGGGAATCTTCAAGTAAGGAATGGCACCATTTACAACTGACATACTTATCTGCCCAGTTAGGTTTGTCTGATTAGCCAGTGGTTTGCTTGAAGTGTGCTTTTTTCCTCAAAGCTATTATCCTTTTGTAAATATACCTGGATACCTTTCCTAGTTTGTCACATACATCCTTGTTAACTTTAAGAATTTTCTGATTGTTTTATAACAATGCTTTTAATTGTAAGAGAATCCAGACTGCATTCCAAAGCCACTGACTGTGAGTGCCCCTCTCAACATTATGAGCAGTTATGTATTTAGACCTTGAAGATATTACTTATGTAATTAGCTGTGCTAAATACATGGATTTCCTGAAAAAACATTGTGACATGATGGTCAAAAGAGGAGACAGTTGACCCAAGTTTCGAGGTCTTTCTGACTATGTTTTCATTTTGTATTGGGATGTTGTCTATATAGTGTGATGAGGGGAAGGCTTGTTCACCAAAAGAAAAAATACTACACTTTTAGCATTTAGTTTAAGCCAATTTTTACTACACCAAGAGTTTACTTGGGTGGGTTCATGTGTGGGATTTGGGTGTCAAAGGGTGTCTTAATAACAACCCCCAGTTTGCTGCCTTCTGTAGACTTTATTAGCTAGAGGTCTTCGCTATATATTTTAAAATCTTTGCAATAAAGGCTGAAAAGAAGTGGTCCCAACTGCTGGCCACTTTAATATATTCTGATATGACACCTGCAACTTGCACTGTACTGGCTCTGTATTTTAGCCAATTTGCTATCTGTGCTAGCCCATATGGGTTGATTTTTAACATGTTTAGCTTTTGTATGACGCCAGTGTGGGGAATGGTGTTGAAGGCTTTGGCCAGGTCAATATATGCCGTGTGTGTCACATGGTCACCATCTACACTTTCTATAGTCCTTTTGTAGAAGTTCATCAGATTTCGTAGACAGGCTCTACTGTTTACAAAGGCAAACCATTGGGAGTTAAGTCAAATAAGGTTCTTCATACTGTATTTTATGAAGTTAGTTAAAATACATTCCATGGCTTTGCAGATGAGACTTGTAAGCCTGATAGGACTGTAATTATTTGGGTTGGTTATAAGGTAGCTCTTACAGAGAGGCATCATGATTGCAGTGTGCCATTCCTCAGCGACAAAACCAGTAGCTGACCTTACATTAAACAGTTTATGGAGTGGGTTTACAAGGGCGTATATAATACTATTACCTAAGCAACCAGACATATTGTCATCTCCAGTGGAGGAAGTACTTTTGGCCGTGGTTAGCACTTTCAGTAAATGATTCTTAGAGATAAGTGAGGGATCAAAGGTTAAAGTATTTTAAAGCCATGGAGAGAAGCCTTCAGGAGTTGAAGTTGGCACTTAATTTGTTTGCAAGAATGTTGAAAATGTTTGTCTGGTATTAACAGGAAGAAGATGAAGTGGTCTAAAGCAATGTAAAGTATTATACCTTAGTTTTCTAACATAGCATAGGAAGAATTTATAAATATTTTTGACTTCAGGATCTAACCTAAGTTTGTGCGCTCATTTATAAGACCTGATATTTATTATTATTATTATTATTATTATTATTATTATTATTATTTAATGCTTTTGATATTTTCCATGACAAGAGAGGTTTTGTAGTTGCTGTATAATTTAAGGAGTGTCTTTCATTTCTTGTATGCTGTATTTATGGTAGTGGACAGCCACAGTGGTTTAATTTTGAATTTCCCATGATACTTGGTTATGGTAGGAATTGCTAGCACTATACATTTTTTAAAAGGGTGATGAATTCCTCAGATATTGACTACTTAACATATGCCTCCTTTTCCTGGTCCTTAAACTCCATTCCATGCCATTTTAGGACACATCATGGAATTCTATCCATTACCAATCAAGCATCAGCAAAGTAAATCACCCTAGTAGGTAAATGCCTTCAAAACATCTGAGTAACTTCATTTAAAGTTCATACCTGTTTGCCTAGATGGCATGCTTGACTCCTATAAATTGTATAATTTTCTTAGCTGTCTGTTCTGAACAGACTTTGACGAAAACACTCTATGATTGCTAATATAATAACATTTACCACATTGCAATACTTGTGATACAACTTGTAGAATTCTTGGTAGTCCAGGACTATAACTTCATCAGTTTTACAGGGATGCCCTGCTATTCTTTGAGACCCCAGCAAATAAAGCCTGAAAGCTCTCTACAAGCAAAAATAATTTGCTAGGTAACTAAGTAGTCCATTAATTAATTTTTATATAAGGTAGTTAATCCATCCTTTACCCCTCCATTCTATTACCTTAGAACATTTTAACTTTAGATGCAATAACTTGTAGTTTCAGTCTTGTTCTTTCTTTGAAACACAAAATGGGATCTACTTCGTCTAAAATCAGAGCGTCCTCACTAACTTCAGTAATATCTATTTTTGCCAAAATCTTGATAGTTGTTTATTCACTTGTAGCTCCAACAAAATAACCTCTGCAACATCTCTACTGCTACTGCCAAAGCATTATAATCAAACCTCCCCCCATTGTCTGTAACTTACATTATCCTTATCACTGTACTCACGTAAGGTACTCGCAATCATTATTGCATTAAACTACATGCTGCCAGCAATTAAATTTAATGAGATTACATGTCTCTTTTTTCACTTTTTCTTGTTTTATCTATTTGTTGACCAGATAATCCCACTGCACACAGTTCTCATTTTTCAAGGGCAACTGGGAAGCACTGTCTACTTATATGACTTACTCCAAGTCATATAGTAGGCAATTGAAGGGGGAAGGAATCAAACCCTGGAAGTAGATCATATCTTCTCAGGGCTTAATTCTCTGCTATAGTTAACTCCAGGAAAAGCAGATGAAAAAGTACAGTGAATCCAACATAGTCACATACAACAAAAAAATATTTATACATAGTTAAGCACTTACATTTAACAACGAGCAAGGACTTAATTTGAACAATTAAAACATTTAAGCATTCCTTCCATGTATACCACATTTACTTGATTTCAACTAAATGAATAATCAAACATTTAAAGAGACCATAGCATCATAAAATGATTTTATATAAGGAAAAATTCCTAACAGATCAATATGTACGTCATGTTTAAGTGAAAACAAATTTAAAAATAATCCTGTACACCTGGGAAAAGAAATGTATATTACAATCAGAGTTCTCCTGTTACGGTCATTGTATCTGATATATTTGGGTGATATCTTCATTTGTGGACAGGGCCAGTGGAAGAAATTGAAAGTTTTAAAAATTATTTGAATAGAATGACTCATTTGTTTAGGTTCACCTACCGTTATAGTTCCAAAAAGATGAAACATTTGAACACTGAGATAACAAAGATAAAAGAAGGTTTCTCTTCAAACATCTTCAAGAAACCATCATTTAGTAACATTTACTTACATTTTGATAGTTTCCATCTTTTTAAACTTAAGAAAGGGGTAGTAAAACAGCAATTTATCAGACTTGATAGAGAGATATCACATAGCCATGTATTTGTCAATGAATGGGAGAAAGTAATGGGAATGTTTCTGGACGGGATATCTACAAAATTTAATTTATGACATTTACAAATAAATATTTGAAAGAATTCGTGTTTATTTTAAACCTCTTACTGGGATGGGGCTTAACAGATATTGTGTCCCAACAGAGGTATCATCAAGAAAGAATTCATGCAGGACATGTGATACTGTTTTGGTGGTAGAATATAACACAACAGTGAGTATATTAAAGATGTAGGAAGAAAGAATGTTGCTACATTTAAAGTTTCTTACACAGTGGCCAAGGTTGCAGGTGAGAGCCCATGTTTTGTATACAAAACAGCTAAAAATACTAAGAATATTTTGGAGATACATGACAGGGGGTTAGTGGTCACCAACAGGTGAAAGTAAAAGGACTCAACCATGTGTTTTTTATGCACAATGCAATTATATTTTAAAGGGTAGTGGACATACTATAGGAAGAAACAGAAATAGTGATTAAATCAAGACATGGTGGTTTGGTTGTCACAGCAAAGGAGTGGTTGAGTTGGCTCTTTGCAAAACCTGTTCAGTATATTATGTAGGGAAGACAGAAAGGTGTTTGCAGAAAATAATTTACAAACACAGTTATGATACTAAAACTGAATGGAACACATGCATTATACTAGGAATCCTTAGTTTGTCAAAATTTCAGATTGTTTTCTTTTTTTATTTTGGAAATAGTTCCCATGGATAGGAGAGGGGGAAAGTGGGAAAACAAGCCTGGGAATTGCTGTGGCAGATCAAACTTAATATATATATATAAAACCTCTTTAAATTTTAAAGTGACATTTCTTTGCTTTGTCATTCAGTTTGGATATTTTATGTATGAGTTAACACTTTTCTGAGCTTTAAACTACATATTTTTCAATTGTCTATTTTTTCACTTAATTCATTACAATTGAGTGATACCTCCATATGTTTCAGTTACATCCTACTGACACCTCTAGGAATCAAATATTGCTTGTTCATATTTGCATTAATAATTCTAAAACCATGCTACGTACAAAGTATTGTAAGATTTCAACTTAAATTTTACACAATGGCAAACACAACTGTATTGATATCTGACCTGTGTATAGTCAAGGTAAAGAAATATACATAATTTGTATAATATTTATTGATATCGTCATACATTTCATGTTTATTTAAATATCTCAACAATCATGCAGCAAATACAGAACTGTACACCCTCACATGGAAGCCCTCAGCTAGATGAATAAAATGCTGCTGATAGTATGTGTGTAACTTGAATGGTTGCTGAGATATTGTAAGTTGTTTACAAAATATTGCAAACAAAATAGTTACTGTGTTTACTGTGATTTATAAAATCTTGTTTACGACCTAGAATTTACAGAATAATACCACTATAAAAATAATTTGTGCTGAAGAGTTTGAAATTTACACTGTTTTACTAACCCTCTGATTCCAGAGATATGAACATTTATTTGAAATGTGAAGACATAATGTTATTTTTTCAAAAATCTTAGGCTTCACCCATTAGAAGTTACAGTGCAAGGTTTCAGACCACCATTGGAGAGAATGGGTTAAACATGACATACATATTGATACATGTTAGGTATTTTTCTTGGCCTAAAATCATTTTATGATGTTATGATCCCTTTAAATCTTTGATTATTTGCTTAACTGAAATGAATTAAATGTGGGTATATACAGGAAGAACATTTACTGGTTTAATTGTTGTGATGAACTGCTTGGTCATTGTAGACTAAAAGCGCTTAACTATGTACAGATAAATCTTTGTTGTATGTGACCATGTTGGATTCTGTTCTTTTTCAACTACTTTGTTTGGGGTTACCTCTAGCACAGTTCTATGTTTTATAAGTTTTATACTGTACTTATGTCACTTTTTGGATTATTACTTAATCCTGGCGACCCCTAACCTATAAGCCGAAAGACACAACAACAACAACAACAACTTAATCCTCTGTTCTAGTTGCCAGACAAAAATTATAATTTATAGACAAGTATAATTTACACAAAATCTTCAAAAAATGCTGCTTTTAATAGTTTATCATCTTCTAACTAGCAGTGCTGGGAGAAATATCCATTTTTAGGAAGCATTACATGGTGTCCCCACATTTCAGAATATTTTATGCTTCCTTTTCATTCAAATGTTGTTCCACAGTTTTTCCTTTTCTGCTATCCCTTCTAATTAGTTTCAAGATAGTAGCTAATATTGTCTTTCGTTTTCCCAGAAAAAAAAAAAACTTTTGGAAAAGCATTGACTTATGATTTTTCATGTAAAGTTGTAATATCTGTTAGGTGCTCCTATAATTTACATTTAAAATTCATTTTTGTTTCACACACACACACACACACACACACACACACATATATATATATATATATATATATATATATATATATATATATATATATATATATACGAATGTACATGGTTACTTAATAGCAGATATAGCAACATCAGAATTTCAATTATAACATTATAAAGTTCTAAAATTCATGTGAATGTTATTTAATGAATGACACAAACACACACACACACACACACACACACACACACTGTAATGCCCTGAGGGTTATCACTATAGGTTCTTAAATCCATGTCCTAGCATCAGGTCTTTTTAAGTGGCTGTGCACAACAGACAGTGATATGTTACCAGTACATTTAAGTACAAGCCACCCACTGGTGTGAGCATCAGCTCTGAGTGATGGTAATTGTTGATATGACACCCTGACCCCATGTACAAAATGTGAAAAAGAGGTTGATGCTAATGCTAAAGTGAAATACAGTCCTCTTTTAAAAGTTTCCAAAATCTCTTCAGCAAATTAGTAATGCCATCTGTAAGTATGTTACGCTTAGTTACAAGGCAGGTCTTCTTTTTATCATGTCTCCATGTCAACTTACATTATGGAGCTTCCTAATTAGGGCATGAGTATCTTAAGATATGAAAGCTACTTTATCACCTTCTCTGTTAACTGTTTGTTAATGAATTTGCCTAAAACGTCTGGAACAGAGCAATCAGAGACGTTTTGCCTGATCTTTATTTTGACAACATCCTTGTTTATCTTCCCTTGGTGACCAATATATTACCCACAGCGTGTTATGGAAAAAATATTCTCACCTCTCTGTGTACCAGCTCTACAAATCTTTGCAAGGCAAAGTCAGAATCTGCTATACCCATCTATTTTTTAAGTACATATATTTTCTAGATGCTGCATGTATAAGTGAACATATTTAGAAATCTCTGCAATCACTATCATTTTCACTTTATCTGAAGGCTTAATACCAATGTAATGCAAGGAGTGTGATAATTACACCCCAAAACTGGTAAAAAAGATAAGCTGTTAAGCACATCCTTAACATAAGACTAGATCTTAAGAGTGCTTAGGGGTGCTTAGCAAAAGCTTGTTAAGCACCCCTAAGCATGGTTAAGATTAGGTATTGCACTAGGGACTAACAGTGGACAGTGCCAGCCTGCAAAGTACAGTGGCAGAAGGTAAGATAGCTTTTAAAAGCTGTTAGAAATTTACTCTACCACATTTTAAACAGCATGGCAGAATGAAATGTCTAACAACTTGTAAAACCATTTTTTCAAAGGGGCATTTCATTTCTGCCTGCTGTTTTGTCAGTTCTAGGTATTTTATCAACTTTCAAAGGCTTTGAAGCTGAAGGCTGGGAAACATCACACTTCTACACATTTTCTTGTGATACAAGGAGCATAAAAACTTCCATATGCTACAAAGAATTATGATTGGGTCTCATCGATCACAGCTCTTATTATTTAATTTTTACATGAATGCCAGGATTCGCTTCTTGGGCTCACTCACAGGATGAATTTCTTGACGCCCATGTCTCAAACACATAATAAGTTGGTTGTGATCAGAGACACAATCCTAATCCTCTGCATTTTTATCATATTGGAATTTCTTAAATGCCTGCTATTTCTATTTATAAGATTGCAATCTCATTTTGTATTCATTTTTATATCTTTTTAAAATGTATTTTGTTTCAAAATCACCAAGATAAAAAAAAAAATTACTAATGCAATTATTCCTATATGGAACACTACGACAACTCTTAGATTTAGGCCGAAAGGCATCTAAACACATGTTGCTGATATTATTCGTATTAAGTGACCTCAGAGTCAAAAAGTTGGATCACTCTCCTTCGTTAAAAGTGTTGATTTATCTTATCCTTATTTGTAATTTTTGGCGGTATTTGTTCCCTTAAAACCATAACCAAGCTCTATCTCCTGTTTCACAAATCAACTCACATGCATTCAAGACTCTTATATTCTCTGTAACAGTAAAGAAACATACAGGACAATGCTATCCACAGTTAACCTTACAACTTAAACATTTGATGAAATGTAGAAATGCAGAGCTGATGCACTGGAAAGCCGATCACCCTAATAAGCTATTGATCCAAGAATGCCTCACCTGTAGAAAAGGAAAACTGCACGTTTTAAAAACAGACAATCAGATTGAAGTGTTAACCCCAAACATACCTCTCACCTGGCAGACATTGAAAAGAAAGTAGATCATTGTAAATTCTACCATGCAAAGTTATTTATTTATTTTTGCTTCTGAAAAATGGAGGTGTAAGATGTGTGTCCTATTTCCTTAAATTATTGGTGCCACTAGTATGTTTATTTATTTAACATTTGTTTACCAGGAAAGTATGACTTGGAACAAAGGCAATTTTCAGTGGAGGCCTGGGGAGAGACTCTCCAGATGCATGTCTTTGTAATATGGGAGGAAACCGGAGCACCCAGAGGAACCCACATGGACAGCATGCAGACTCCACACAGAAGGCACCCCAGCCAGGAATAAACCAGAGAACCTCTTGCTTTGAGGCAACAATGCAAATGCTCTACACCACTATGCCATCCATGCTGGTCATATAGTGTTAGTTTCTGTCTGCTACACAGCTTCAAAATCAAATGTGATGGGGGAACTCAGAAAATCATATGAAGGGGTGAATCAAGTCTGGAAATAGGAGCATATCTCTATAAGTAGGTGCATCATGCTCAAAGGTAAATCAGGCCTGCAAATAGGACTCTAGCCTCAACTAATGATGGAACTTCTCAGGTTACTGCCTCCTGTAACAACTGACTGCACCATGGTCCCTTATCTCCTAATTAAAACATCTACTGACTCTTCACAGATTTAGGACGTCTTCCTGACTAACAAATAGTATTCCTATGGCAACTGAAATACATTGTGTTGCCTTTTAATAATATCCTTCTGTTTACTCACTTAGTCTGCACTGATGTTATGTATCCCTTATTCACTTTATGCTGGTGTCATTTATTCACTAACTCGGCACTGATATTATGTATCCTTCTATCACTTTATACTGATGTCATGTATTCACTTTACACTGACGTTATGTATTCCTCATGTACTCTGTTCTGATGTCATATATTCCTCATTCACTTTGTGCTGATGTTATGTATAACTAACTAATATTATTGATCTCTCACTCACTCACTCACTCACTCACTCACTCACTCACTCACTCACTCACTCACTCACTCTGTGCTGATTTCATTTATAATTCACTCTGCACTAACGTTACGTATTTCTCACTCACTCACTCTGTGCTGATTTCATGTATAATTCACTCTGCACTAACGTTACGTATTTCTCACTTACTCACTCTGTGCTGATTTCATGTATAATTCACTCTGCATTAACTCTACATATTTTTCACTCACTCACTTTGTGCTGATTTCATGTATAATTCACTCTGCACTAACGTTAGGTATTTCTCACTCACTCACTTTGTGCTGATTTCATGTATAATTCACTCTGCACTAACGTTACGTATTTCTCACTCACTCACTTTGTGCTGATTTCATGTATAATTCACTCTGCACTAACGTTACGTATTTCTCACTCACTCACTCTGTGCTGATTTCATGTATAATTCACTCTGCACTAACGTTACGTATTTCTCACTCACTCACTCTGTGCTGATTTCATATATAATTCACTCTGCACTAACGTTATGTATTTCTCACTCACTCACTCTGTGCTGATTTCATGTATAATTCACTCTGCACTAATGTTACGTATTTCTCACTCACTCACTTTGTGCTGATTTCATGTATAATTTACTCTGCACTAACGTTATGTATTTCTCACTCACTCACTCTGTGCTTATTTCATGTATAATTCACTCTGCACTAACGTTACGTATTTCTCACTCACTCACTCTGTGCTGATTTCATGTATAATTCACTCTGCACTAACGTTACGTATTTCTCACTCACTCACTTTGTGCTGATTTCATGTATAATTCACTCTGCACTAACGTTATGTATTTCTCACTCACTCACTCTGTGCTGATTTCATGTATAATTCACTCTGCACTAACGTTACGTATTTCTCACTCACTCACTCTGTGCTGATTTCATGTATAATTCACTCTGCACTAACGTTATGTATTTCTCACTCACTCACTCACTCTGTGCTGATTTCATGTATTCTCTCTCTCTCTGCACTGATATTATGCAACCCTTGTTTACAATGTGTTAATTACACATATTCTCTCTCTCTGCACTGAGATATATTCTTGACTTAATCTGTGCTGATTTCATGTATTCTCTCTCGCTCTCTCTCTCTGTACTGGTGCTATGTAATCCTCAGTCACTAGGTGATGATGTCATGTACTCACACTGCACTGAGATTACGTACTCCTCATATGCTCTGTGCTGATGTAAAATTTTCCTCATTCACTGTGTTGATGTCACGTACTCACTCACTCTACACTGATGGTATGTATTCTTCTCTCATTCTCTGCTGATGTCATGTATTCCTCACTCACTCTGTGATGATGTAATGCATTGTCACTCATGTTGTGTATTCACTGTATGTAAAGAACCCTTGGCATGTAATAGCCTGAAG
This sequence comes from Protopterus annectens, assembly GCF_019279795.1. Classification (NCBI taxonomy): domain Eukaryota; kingdom Metazoa; phylum Chordata; order Ceratodontiformes; family Protopteridae; genus Protopterus; species Protopterus annectens. Next base: position 497,160,451 of record NC_056740.1, on the reverse strand, counting down.
TATGTAATGATTATGTAGTGCATGTAGCATCATGACAATGGTCCAAAATCGGGAAAAATATAAACGTGTTAAGCACTTCTCTAGCACAAGACCCAAAAGCAATGGCATTTGGGACTATAGCAATTGTTGCACACATCCTCAAGCACTTTACCATCAGGACTCACGCTAGAGACTATTAGTGGACGGTGCTGCCTGGCACAAAACTGTAGCAGAGAGTAATGCACTTTAACGTCTGCCTACTGACCTGTGCCTCAACTACCCTCATAGGCGCCGGAAGCTGTTAAAGACTGGGGAGGCGGAGGGTGACACGGGCACTTAGTGAACTAAAAAGGGTAATTTTTTTATAACTATTTGCTACCACAACATAGGTTCACTTGGAGGACATTTTAAACTTAGCCAATTCCCTTTTGGTGCTTGAATTAACATTTTCTGATTGGTCTTAGCTATCCCACATGGCTGATAATTGTATATCAGCCCTAGTGAGAACAGCTGTGATCATACCATAGATAATTTGAGGGGGGTCATGTAACGGATGCAGCATTTAGGAACTGCCTCTATCCATTAGTGGCATGAGGGGAAATCCTGGAGTACATTTTCTATTACCCATCCTTAGATCCAAGTTGCATTTGAATATGGATGGATGAGCTTTGCTTTATTTTTATGGATAGTGTGTTCCGGAACAGTGGTAGCCTCTGTGATATATATCCATCTCTCCACAACATTCAGTTTAGATACCTGGACTGAGTATTTCTGATGCCATTTTACTTGCTGATGTTCAGTAGGTCCATCTGTATTATGTTGGAGGATGCTTTGTATGCCAGACATGTCACCTCTAAGCACTCTGTAGGATACTGAGTATAGTAATAAATCTTTGAGGTGGTATATGCAAGACCTATTGTTTAGGACTTGTATCCTTTTAGTAAGGTATCTCTGAAGGTATTCCAGTTGTTGCATGGAGCTGGACAGATACATGCCAAAATGGACATTATACAAAATGATTGACATAATGAGAGCTTTGTAAAGGGGGACAACATCATCTCTAGATCTAGTCACAATCAATTTGTTTATAAGCTGTGCAATATAGAAAGGCTTTATGACTCTGGACACATGTTGATCAAAAGTTAGGTCACTGTCTACCCTTAAGTTTGTCTCATGTTTTTTCTCTTTCCTTAGTAATTTATGTATTAGCTGGTAGAGCACTGAAGATCACAGTCAGTCAAAGCTGCAAAAATTAGAGTTTTATACATTTTATTCTTCAGAAAATGTCATATTGATGCAAAACCTGTTTCTATATTAACATTATAAGTGAATTAGAGGATATTTAAAAAAAAACATAATTTTATTCTCTGTGACCCACATATAAAGTAAGAGCCGTGTTGCTGTTTGTTTGACAGTGCTTGTTAAGTGCTTTAAAGCCTTCAAAGCCAGTAAGTAATTTCTCTCATTTTTTCCAGTAACTAGTTGTACACAGAACAGATAAAGCATTACTGGGTCTCTGATCATAACCCTTTCTTATATGCTACTGACATGGCTGCCATGAGTCACCTCTTGAGCTTTGATCTGAAGATGAATTGCTTGATATTCTTGGCTCACACATATAATATTCTCCTCATGATCTCAGACCAAATCATATCTGTTTTAGTCTTCATACTTCTGCTGAATTCTTATAATTTTTCCTGCAGTTACTACTTCTGACCTGGGTTGTGGCAGAAAAGGTACCTTGGGGAAAGCTCACCTGCCTGGTTTGCAAATGAATGAATGAATGAATGAATGAAAGTAAATAAATAAATAAAGAATGAATGAATAAATAAATGCAGTTTAATCATCTGCCAAGTGAGTGCCTAGTACAGACCATAATGAAGGACATTGTTCAGGATCATGGGAGGAATCTGAGGGTCCATGGAAACTGGTAAAATATCCCACAGAAGTGACCTGAACAACAAAGCCAGAATACTTACCCTATAAGTTGGTGAAATTTGCCCCATACCTTACATCTGCCCTCCTTCGTGTATTTATGCATGCTGTACTTTATACATTCATGCATATGCTCCTGCATGTGCCCACAGATATCAACCTGTGGCACCCATACATGCTTTCCTGCATGCACTCATATATCATCTGTCCTGCACAGACTAATGCATGCTGGCCTGCATGCACCCAACATGCAATATAAGCTTCTAGACATCTTGGCACTGCTGAGCTCTACCAGGGACCACCCCTGCACTAGTAATGTCAAGAACATTCACTAGGGAAAAGGTCCTTGAGTTTGAATCTCTATTCCTTCTCCCCCTGACCAGCCCTTTAGTAACAAGCCTATATCACTTTTATGACAGACTGAAATGGTATGACTGTTCCTATATACCGATATGTTCTGAGCCATAAACTATGTAACATCCTATTAAGCACCTGCAAAGTTCAACTCAAACCACTCATGTCAACTCCTTAAAAACAAAATCATCGCACATAATATCAGCTGACTCTATTCTGGTGCTTGGGCTTCAACCATTAAGTAAGAAGTAAGGTGTCATTACCACAATTGATTTAAATTTTATCACCTTCCACAAGGTATATTATTATATTAACAAATGAAATGTTTCCATGGCAATTCAGCATTTTGACACCAAGTTCATTTGATGTCATTAAATTAAATTTCAGTATTAGAAAAGTTTCTTTTTTCTAAAATCACTTTGAATTCTAACTGAAAGGTAATGAATTTCTTTTCCATTCTGAAAGAAGAGAGAAGAGAGAATCTAAAGTCAAAAGTGCCGAGTCTGCTTTGAAAGTGAGAGACATTTTCTACTTACATTTCCATTCAAGCAGTTTCTAGAATATTCTTGGATTTTCCTTTTCTCTCTTTTTACTGAACTGTATTCTTTCTGTATATAATTATTTGTGTAATCATGGAGTGCAGTATATGGCATTTTCTGTGCTTGATTTATCTGAAGTACCTTATTATTAAGATCAGCAGTTCTTCCCTTCTCTTAGTTCTAAGTCGTCTGATTCACTTGCAACAAACCTTACCATAAACATCACTGTTTAGCACTAAAACACTTAACTGGCTTGAGCTTCCTCACCACCTCAGCTCACCTTAACACATAAAATCATCCATATCCCATCCACTTGCCCAGCAATGAGACCCCTACTCCAGTACTATCTTCCAAATCATCCCCTTCAGTTAAATAATAAACAACTGCTTACCATCTATAAACCACAGAGTTGCTGGTGTCAGTCTCTATTCCAATAGTGAGGTAGGACTTGGAATAAAATTCCTGTATCAATTAGATCTTGCACACACCTTCATCGTTTCAAACTATTAGCTCCCCTCATATTCTTCATCACCTTCATGTCCCTGGAGGAGTGGTTTCAGCCCAGAAGTTAGTAGTTTATCAGCCATTTTGGACAAATTTCTATCTCTTTCACTTCCCTGCTATAAAAGCCGCAATTGTGCAGTTTTGTGCACCAGGCAGCGCCATTTAGCTAGAGTTAGACTATTCTTGGCTCCACGAAGTCTACTCTTCAATTTTCCCCTTGGAACTAGACAAACCCTCAACTTTAGCACTCAAACCATTCATTTCACAGTCAAGCACTTGCGTAAAACTCATAGCAAGCACTAATTAACCCTAGCACTTGACCCCCCTATACTGTCCAGAAGGACAAGGCTCTCTATTCGTCCCCATCAGTCAGTCAGAAAAACAGCTTACTCTACCTATTCAGGCATGTCCAAAGGGCAGTTTCCGGTGTACTCTCCAGTCCAACTGGGAATCTGGGCATTTTGAGGCAATGTTACAACTGCCTCATGTACACAGACAACCCTCTCCTCCTACCACCAAACACTAATATATGTGAGAGATGCAATTATACAGCCAAACTGGAGGCAAAACTCTTTCAACCCAAGATTGGAACTGACAGTCAACAGGAGAAGGGTAATACTTGCATCACACCACCAGTCTCACATAGACCTAATAAACCTACACTGGCAAATAACACACATGAATACATGAAAACATACTCGGAGGCTCTAAATAAAAATCTGCAAAAGCAACAGAGACCTCCAAAGCAGACATCCAAGCAACCTCCACACCCCATCACCAACCATGAAACACATAATTCACATAATCAGTGTGCCATGCAATCACAGCCCTTAAGGCAAAATAACATACCCAACACACTAGTAATAGGTGACTCTATAGTCAGGCACACTGATGTCCCACTAACTAGGCTGGACAAGGAGAAGGTTACAGTTAGTTGCCTGTCAGGTGCCAGGATCCGCCACATAACACAAGCACTCAGGTCACTCCAAAACAAGTACAAATACAACTCTGTCATTGTCCATGTTGGTGTGGATGACCTGAGACATACCTCCCTGGACTACATGAAAAGAGACATGGAAGAGTTCTCTGATCATGTAGCCCAAGCCGGTATGACCCTGACCCTGAGTAGCATCCTGCCCTCACCAAGAATGATGCCACAGTATAAAGAAAAAAATGATCAATTTCAACAATTGGCTAAGTTTCTGGTGTCATTCAAAGGGGATCCAGTATCTGTCCACCTGGGATGACATGCCCGACAAGCCACATTGCTTCGGAAGAGATGGCTTGCACCTGTCACCCTTAGGCTTTGAAATACTGGCCAAGGCTCTTGCCGCCCTCATAGTGCCTTTTTTAGGCAAGGCTCAAAAGACAAACTCACCACCATAAATAGCACAAGTAACCAAAAACTGAGGGTAACGCTACTCAATGCCAGAAGTCTAAATCTCAAAATGCATGCACTCGAGGCACTCCTCAGTATGGAGAACATCGACATCTGTGCAGTAACAGAAACCTGGTTTAAGGCTCCTGAGAGCACTCCAGCACTACTAGGCTATAACTCATACCATATCTTTTGGCCACAGAACCAGGACCGAAACACAAAAGGCGGGGGGTGTATCCATATTCATCAAGGATACACACACCTCCAGGTTAGTGGAACAGCACAATGCATCAGAGATCATCCATGTGCAACTAACAATGGGCAAAACTGCAATCCAAATTATAGCTTGCTACAGATCACCCACCATGGCCCAGGACCCCCATTCCACATTTCTGGAGACACTGGGAAATATGAAAGTCCTACCAAACACCTTAATACTGGGTGATTTCAATTACCCAAACATAAACTGAGAGAACTACTCAAGTACTAACTCCCTTGCCCAACGCTTCTGAGAATTTATAAACTCGAATGCCCTGGATCAACTGGTCAACACCCCCACCAGAGGGAACAACATATATCACCAACATGGGCAGCTGGTGTTCCACACCGGAGGTCAACCCCTCGCTGGTTAGATCAGACAACCCCTCGCTGGTTAGATCAGACCACAAACTAATCACTCTGGATATCCACATTCCACCCCCACCCCCAATCAAGGAAACCACCATGAAAAAGTTTTCAAAAGCAAACTTCACATTACTTAAGACCGAGGTGAAAAGGTTCACAGCCCCCATACTAAAGGACAATGCTGTCCAAGCTGCTGAAACCTTTACAAAGGCACTCCATGAGCATCTGCAGGAATGCATGGATCATGCTATCCCAAGTAAAACCAAGACTCACTCCTCCAAGAAAAGGAAACCAGTCTGGTGGACCCCTGTCATAAACAAGCTATACAACAGAAGGAGGAAACTAGTACAGAAAAGAGTAAAATCCCAAGAAGGAAAGACATCCCTGATCAGTATCAGCAGGAAACTACAATCCCTCATTAAATTATCCAAGGCTAGTTTTGAAAGAAAAACTGCCAATGACTCCAAAGATAACCACAAAGTGTTCTTTAGCTATGTCAAGAACCTAAGTGGAAACTCTCAGATCTGCTCTGAGTTAGTGCAGAATGGCACAAAATACACTGAACCGACTGATATTGCAAACATTCTGGCAGACAGGTTTAGTGCAAACTTCACCCCCCTCTCACCCCCTAAAGGGCCCATAACCATACCAGAAGAATGTAGGGCCCCATCAATCACTGACACACAGGTTAAAACAGCCCTATCCAAAGCCAAAAACACAGCTTTAATGGGACCGGACGGGGTCCCAGGCTGTGTCTTATAAGAGCTCCAAAATGAACTAACCCCTCACCTAAACACAGTATTCAAACTCAGCCCCTCTATAGGCTACATACCCATAGAGTGGCGCACAGCAACAGCTATCCTGTCCACAAAGGTGGAGCCCCAACGCACCCCAGGAACTATCGCCTTATAAGCCTAACTAGCCTGGCCTGCAAGGCTATGGAGAGCATCATCATGGAACTCATTAACAGAGACATTGGGAACCGCCACACCTTGGACCATACCCAGTTTGGCTTTGTTAAGGGCAGATCATGCCTCCTAAACCTGGTGGACATCTTTGAGATGGTTACCAAGGCATTAGATGAGGGAAAGGAGGACCACATAGCCTACCTAAACCTCGCAAAGGCTTTCGACACCATTCCCCATTCTAGTATTATAGACAAGCTCACCAGCTTGAACATAAACCCCTACATCATGAGATGGGTTGCCAACTGGCTCATAGATAGAACCCACATGGTGAGAGTTGCAGGCTCTACGTCCGACTCTAAACCAGTTACAAGTGGCATCCCCCAGGGCTCAGTCCTAGGACCCCTCCTGTTCAGTATATACTTCTCAGAGGTGCAGGCAAGCATAGGAGGACTATGGCTGACCAAGTTCGCAGACGACTGCAAACTAGGGGCCATAATTGATTCTCTGGCTGATACAGACACCCTCCAGATGGGTCTCACTGAGACGGATACCTGGTGTCAAAATCATGGCCTCAAGCTAAATGCCAAAAAGTGCATAGTCATCCCCTTTGGAAAAAACAAAGTACCCACAAACTACCACATAGGTGGTAGTCCCCTAAATACAGAAAATGTAATAAGGGATCTGGGGACCCAAGTAGATAGTAAGTTCTCCTTTGATAATCATATTGCCAAGGTGGTTAGAAAATCCTTCTATGTGGCCCACCTAATCACAAAAGGGTTCGCATCTAGAACAAAAGAGGTTATTGTGCCTCTCTACTCATCACTCATTAGATCCATCATGGAATACAACGCACCATTTGGGATGTACCTTACAAGACACCTGCAACAGCTGGAAAGGTCACAAAAGTACCTCACCAAGAGAATTACTGGCCTCAAACAGATGCCCTATGCAGCCTGACTCAAGAAACTCCAGCTGTACTCGGTTGCATACTGCTTACTCAGAGGTGATCTCTGCCTGACATACAAGGCCATGTCCAACCCAGAATTGATGGACATGCTCCACGTAAAAAAAAGCAAATCCCGGAGAGCCACATGCTCTAGAGATATAAACCTCACCACAACGATAAATAGGACATGCTGGAGGGATATATCCCTATCCCAGAGACTCCCCATGCTTTGGAACAGGATTCCAATATACATCAGGCAGAGCCTCTCACTAACACTCTTCAAGAGAAACCTTGACGGGTGGATGGGAAACAGAAAATTTACCCCGGGGATCACTGCAGTGGGTCTGCTGGACAGTGGTGCAGGGAACTAATGGCTCTGCTGGACAGTGGCGCAGGGAACTAGTGGCTCTGCTGGACAGAGGCACAGGGAACTAATCTAAGGGTGTGGCGAAAGCCAACACATTCTGGCTAGGCTTATAAATGCCCTTGGGCAGATAGCCTAGTACTTACCTATGAACCTATAAACCTAGATACCTCCCTTTAAAGCACTAAATCACTTAGCCTGATTATCCCCATATAATACCTCACTTTATTGTCCTTCTTAAAGTACTATACCTACTTTTAATTAGCACAACTAAATTACTGTTCCATCACTACTTCTTTGTTAACACTCAGACTTGCTTATCCCCTGTAATACCTCACTCTGTTTTATTTCTTAAATTACTCCTACCTATCTTATACACCACTCTTCTCTCTGTAAAGTCTCAGTAAAAGGCATGCAAATTTAATGTTTGTGAATATCAATAGAAATTTTATTATACTTTCTATGTATTCACTGAAACTGCATATAAAATTTGTTATTGTCAATGCTGATTGCATTAAATATGATACCTTGGAGTTTATCTCCCTGGGCCTATTCTGAAAAAGGGCAGTTGTGTCCATTCGGACTTTCCCGGTAAACAAAAGCCAATAAATAAATAAATGCACATATATCACTTTCCCCACATCTGTATGCAGCTTTTTGAAAAATTCTATGAACTACAGGAACACTTTGGAGGACACACACACACACACACACACACACACACACACACACACACACACACACACACACACACACACACACACACACGCACACATATGCCAATTACTTCTTACTAATTTTCTCTGTAGTAAACTTTTGTGCTATATCATATGAGATATCTTGCCTTACCAGAATCTTGCAACATTTTATTTTTACTCAGAACTTGCCAGCATTTATTTAAAAAAACATGTATTGCCAATACCCTGGATGTAAGGACCTGCAGATATACCAGTGAGACCATTGTCTGTGGTACAACCAGTGCCAATGTAAAGCCATAGCCAATGAGCAGTCTATGAATTGTTTGGGCTTAATGCACTAGGGAAGCCTTCAGAGTAAAGGCTTCCATAAGACAGTAAACCTTTCTGAATCCTGTGGATAGTTATTACTGCATACATGCTTTCTCTGAAACATTCACTGAAAAAGATCAAATTTAGCAGTTTACGTGTATGATAACCTTCTGCCTGTAGAAGAATATCTGCGTAAGTTGCATTGCTATTAACTTCTGTTGTCATTTTGATTTGTTTGAATTTGCAGATTAAGCTGCAGATGAAGTCTACATGCATGGTTACATACATTCCATAAATGGTTTCTTCAGTCTTAATGCAAAGAAGCAGTTACCTACATGTCTGAGCAAATTTGTATAATTAAATTATTTACCTTCATATAAAGCTATAACAGATTTGCATAAAGAAGTCTTATTTGATAACTATGTTAAACTTCAGACAAAAATCATAATAAGTTTCACACACATGCATACGCATGCACACACACACACACACACACACACACACACACACACACACACACACACACACACACACACACACACACACAAAACATTGTTGGAACCACGTTTTAATAACCTTATTGCTTCCATGCTAAAATTATGTTCTGTTGGTGTGTATAGACTTTATACTTCTGTTATTCCACATAGTAACTCACGTGGCATTTATCGTGGTTTAGTTTCTGCTTGCTGTGGAGGATAGCTACATAAAAAAGGTGCTGTCTCTAAGACAGAAGGGGATTTGTTTGTACCCATCCAGTCCACTTGAATATGAGTGTCCTTCTGTGATTGGGGTCATGTGGGACTAACTGCTTTAAGTAGCAACTGTGGTGCAGACTATCCTCTAGGTAGTAGAAAACAGACCACAGGCAGCATGCTGTGTCAGGGCTAGCAACTGGGTGATTCAAAAATTGTCTAGGTATCATGGCCTCATTAACTGATGCTACCAAAAAGTAAACAAATAAAAAGGGCATACATTTTTGCTGGTACTAAGTGAGTTAGGAACGTAGCCTACTCTGACCTGCAGCAGGGTTCCATTCTAGTTGTGAGAGGGGCCTTTTCAGCTCAGCTTCACCATATTTACTTCAAATAAAGAATTGTATTATGTAACTTTGAATACTTCTGGTTGATGTTTCTTTTATTAGCTTACGGGTTTGCTCATTATACTTGACACTTTGTCTACGTTATGAAAGGATACTAAGCTGAGCAAATTGCTGCCATTTAATTATTTACAGAATGGCTTAATTTAGGGGACAACAGTAAGGTGTGTTTGTGCTTTCTTAGTTCTGAGAAACTGGTGGCAACATAACCACCATCTTGGGAAGAGTATTGTTGCTGCAGAGGTACTATTTTCTCTCCCTTTTTATGGAAAAGATTGTGCTGGTATGTTTGCAAAATAATGTTGGTCACATTTTAATTGGTGTTGGAAAGACTGTAGTGCAAGGCACTGGGCTCAGTGAGTAAAATGGGTGCAACTCTGGAAATCCAGTGATTTCAACTCTGAACTGTAGCAGTACCGAACAAAGCTCGAATGGGGGTGTCAGGGCATACTTATTGCCCAAGGCAGCAGTGCACATTTACCATACACTGAAGGCAAATTGAAATCTGTGCATTAACTGATGCAAATGGTATCAGTTGTGGGATTCAAACAATTATTTTTTATTTTCCATTAAATATTGGTGGATGCTGAGTGAGAGTCACAGCTCAATTGAATAATGTAAGAGAAATGGAGACAAATTCTTAGACAATGTATTGTGAGATTTCATACAAAGGTAACAGTGTATACATTCTGAAATTCTTATAGCACTGTAGGGACCATTTTGTCGGTTGTAAAATATGTCCTGTGATGAGGAAATATCGTGCTTAGGACAAATTTTGCACTGATATATGCTGACTTATTTATGTTTTTTTAGAAGTCAGCTTAATATATGATGATGGGGAAAAAGTATAAACAATTTATTAACATGTGCCATAGACATCTGGACTGCTGGTATATATGGAAAGGCTCTACTGATACTTGGATGGAATTTGTTAATTACTTAAATGCCAATCAATATGGTATTAAGTTTACTGGTAAAATTCAAACTTTCAATATATATTTCTTGGATGTGAATGTTTCTAAATTAATCGATGGAACAATCACTACAGGTTTATTTTGTAAGCCTTTTTCCAAGAATTCTATATTGGAAGCCAGCAGTTGCCATCCTGCACATATTAGTAAAAATAAACCCAAAGAGCAGTTTTTAAGGCTTAGGCGATTATGCAGTACCAATGAAGTTTTTGAAGAAGAAGCACGTAAGATGAAATCTAGATTTTTTAAAAGGGGATATGCTGCAGATTCAGTTTCTAAAGCATATACATTTAGTTCTGGATAAGATAGGAAAGATTTATTAAGATCAAGTAGACAGAATGTTGGAAATCTGACAGCGGGACAGACGCCAACATTTACCACTAACTTTGGAACAAATACTTTTAAAATTAAAGAAGTAATAAGGAAATATTGGTCAATTTTAAAGACAGACCCCTTTTTTAAACAAATAGTAGATGAATATTGCCATTTTGCCTACAGGAGGGGGAAAAATATTGGAGAATATCTTAACTGATATAAAAAAGTTCCTTTATGGGTAAATTAGCAAAGAGTGATATATCACGGGGTAGTACATTTTGTGGGAATTGTATATATTCATATAGCCAGAACAAAATCATTTACATCAGTAAATACAATGAATGTGTATGATATTAAGACATTAATAAAATGTAACACAGATTGGGTTATATACAGTATATGGCTGTATGCAAGTGTGGTGCTTTTTATAGGGCAAACGTCAAGACCTTTTGAACATATTAGCATTGCAGATCAGTGACATTAACTGTAAAAGATTGAGAAGTGCATTGTATAAACATCATTTGGAACATGTTGGGGCACACTTTATATTTGTAGGTATTGCTAGAGTTAAGGGCGATGGATTATCACAAATGAAAAAAAAAACATAAAATTTTAGACAATAAAGAAAAAAACTTGGATTATTAATTTGGGGGCTTATATAAACCAGGGATGAACAAGAATTGGTAGAGTTGAAAATTTGTAAATATATTGAGATATAATGATTTTATTTTGGTAGTGAATGTTGTTGTGTCTTTCGGCTTATCCCGGTTAGGGGTCACCACAGTGGAACTCCGGTCCGCTAATGTTTGGTAGTGGATTTTTACATGCCGAGTTACCAGCCCTGATGCACAACCTTCAACAAAGGCACGCCCATTCACGCATGCCTCCACACAGAAGACGCTCTAGCTGAGAATCGAATGCGACATCTTGCTGTGAGGCGACAACGCTACCGTAGTGAATAAGGGTGATTATTGTCTGTTTAAATGGCTATATAAGGGAGAGGGTTGTGTCATTTCCTGTTTACATATATTTGCACTGAAGATGCCTATATGGTGAAACTGTTTTGCTTGTAGAGGCTGGGTCCATGTGTACATTGAAACACTCCTATATGGATTAAAATAAGTGTTTTTTTATTTGCTGCTTATTTGATAAGCGAGTGCTGGACAACTGTTGTGGTACTATATATATATATATATATATATATATACATATACATATATATTTTTTTTAATACTAACAGCAGTCTACCTTATTTTTCTAACTCCCTTTTACTACCAGGATTATTTCCTTGCACTCTGTTGTAGCTATGTTTCTTACTGTTTCGATAATTTTCTATATTTCAATCATGTGGCAAGGCTGCATTTAAATTGATCTTTGTATCTCTGCTCAAATGAAAACTCTGTAAATAGACATGTCATAATGTTTTATATCTGTAACGTTTGAATACTGTACTATTGTATTTACTAACTTATATTTTACTGTGGAGCTTTTCTCGCTGGGCCTACACTGAAAAAGGGCTTTAGGTCATTCCGACTATCCCAGTCAACAATTGTCAAATAAATAAATAAGTAAAACTAAAAAGTATTGGACATATTCAGTTTGACTACTGTCTTCTGTTGTACTTGATCAGTTCAACCCATATGCCATTTTTTTTGCTATCTTGCATGTCAAAATCTCGAGATTCTGTCCCTTTATTTCAATTTACGTTACAAACTGTAAAATGCAATATTTTCAAGTCTCCCTTCAAATGTTAAGCCCTAGTATTCAAACACTAACTTTTCTGTACCTCAGCTCTGCTTCATTTATTATCCTCACATCCTCCTGTGTCACCAACTTTAGCATCACCTGTAGTTCCACTGCCACCCTCAAATATACTCCACACTTAGTGTACTGATTTAAAATCTAACTACAGCCCACCCTACAGTTAATCTGACTTCAAGTACAACTACACTTTTACTGCCAAACTCATACTAGGTACACTTTGAGGGGGTAGGTGGGGCAATGGGGCATTTAGCACAGCTGCAAACACATAGGAGCACAAAACATTAAAAAAACTTATCAGCTGTCAATGAAGTGATGATAAGTTAATAGATCACTTGTAAACAATCTGAGAAACTGCATTTTTAAGGATATTTAAAGCTAATATCTCTCTATAATCCCATAAACATCTACAGCTCTACAATTAAACTTATATCACTCTGCACCCCTACTACAAACCCCAAATCCTCTACAAACCTACTGTGAATCTCATATCTCCCTACAGTCCAACTACTAAATGATGTAGCACTGTACCCACACCAACAGCAATATTTCTCTACAAATCTGCATAAAAATACCATGTTCTGTACATTCTCACTACCAATGTAATGTGGCTATAAAATGACCTTACTAATGTCACATCTTTTTGTACGGCCAATACCACCACCAACTAACGTACTGACCCCTACCAGCCTCAGACCACTTAAGTCCAAATACTAAACTGATGCCACCTTATTGTCTTACTATCACACTCCCCATTAAAACCTCATATCTCCAAAAATCCCAGCTAACACCCTTGTATCACTTACACTCACACTGTTCACTACACATTCATCTACAGTCCCATTATTAAACTCCTGCCACCAGAGAATCTCAATGGCAACTTTCTTCTCTACAGTTGCAGTACCAACCTGAAGCTTCCTTCCATTTCCATTGCCAAAGACACATTCCCCACTCCCACCATCAATCTGATATCTTTCCGTACTACCAGTGCAATCTACATCATGTCTACTATATTCCCTTTACCAGCATTTCATCCCTTATTTTTACAGGCATCATGTCTCTTTATGCTCCCAGGAACAACCTTACAACCCCTTCCAGTCTCAGCACAATTACCGCACTATATCAGACTCACACCGTTCAGATAAGATGTTAAACCAAGATCCCACCTGTTTGAGGTGGTCATAGTGCAGGTGGTTTTAAGGCTCCCAAGGCACTTATGGAAAGGAGTAAGAGGAATTTCACTGGTGCCCTGGCCAAATTACCCTTAGTAGTTAGCATGAATACCAACTTGGGTGTGCTCTGAAAAGAGGATGCTGGCATAAAGGGACTAACCCAGTCTATAAAAATAAATAAAGAATAAATAAATGAATGAATGTCAGGATCAAGTGCCCTGTAAACCTACTTCCTACCTCATGTCCCACTGTTGGCCAATCTCCCCTACATAAACCTCATATCCCGAATGTCCTACTACAAACCATGTCCTATTCCACTTTGATGCTATCCTTAGATCTCCTGCTTTTCCACTTCCAGCATCACATCCCCTCATGTTTTCCAACACTCCCACTACTAACCTTACATCGTCCTACAGTCCAGCTATCAACGTCACACCATATTTGACTCCCAGTAAAAACCTCACACCCTGACAGTTACAGTAGCAGTTTCCTTTTCTCCTTGCTGTGCCACTACCAAGCCCCTGTATCTCTACGGTCCTTTTATCAACATCACATCAATTACTCTTCCCTTACCAATCTCAAACCTCCTGCCACTCCCACTACCAACTCACATCTCTGTACAATTCCATTGCTAAGGTTACGCCCCCTGCACTCCCCCTACCAACTCACATCTGTGTACAATTCCATTACTAAGGCCACGCCCCATGCACTCCCACTACCATCATCATAATTCCCTTCAGCCCAGTCAGCAAACCAATGATAAAAATGCTTCTGTTATGATACCACTAAGTATTCTTTTACTAAATGGCAGAGGTTTGATCTCCAAAGTGAAATGTAATGCAGAAGCTAGACAGATGAAATGGCAAAGGTGTGGTAAAGATTAGTTAAAAGCACAGAAGGTGCCTAAGTAATTTTTCAGGTGGACTGGTACTTTCAAGCCTTCCGTCTATATCTAGGGAGGTAGCCATCTTTATAAACAGGGCACTAGCATAAGTTGTTTAGCACGGACTTATAGATAAGGAGGGAGATAGACACTGGTACCAAAGTGTCTGTGTATAATATATATATATATATATATATATATATATACATATATATACATATATATATTCATATGAAGGTACACTGATAGTGTGTTCAGTGTATGGCCTCAACCAGGATTCTGCTGGTTTTATGGCATCCTTTACCTCTTCCTTGGAGACCTTTGTCTTGGGTTGTTACCAGGCAATTACAGGGGTGATTCAATGGTATTGTCGATCCTGTATTAGACATACATTATATCCCAAGGTATAGAGGCATAAACAGGCTAATAGTTTTCACTTGGTAATTATGTTTTCTTTTGTAAGCTTGTAGATATTTGGAGATTAAAAAGTATTGTGACCCAGAATTCATCTATTTAGCCCCATCAGGCAAATCAGGAAGTAGGATACATTATTTGTCAGTCTCACCTAGATATCCTAGTGGTGTCAGCCCAGTCTGAGAACACCAACCCTGTTCATATTCAGACAACATGGAGGGATGCATGACCCTACGACTGGTCACTGCTAGGCATGCTACATCAAAAGCTTGGTGCGATGATCCTCTAATCCTAGATTAAACCCAGCTAAGGTGATTTATGCTACAGGAACTTGTCATCTACATCAGAATGAATCCACTGTCTTCTATGTCCATATTTACATGGTGGGGATCTTTTAGACTGATCTTTAGAGAGGTGTTCTGCAGCTAAAGCTCAGCTTATGGTGGGTTTTGATCAAAGAATAAGGGAGTTCATCATCCGGGGGTAAAGCCCCATACCAGATGGGATAAATGTGAGGCTTTGTAAGTCACTGCAAGCTCCTTTAATCACAGTATGGAAATATGAGATAATAAAGATGGCCTTGGAAAGATCCCCTTCAGATGGAAAGTTATTCACCTGTTTCTTAAATTAACATGAAGATAAAAGAGTATGTAAAAGTCCTGGCTAATAAGTTGTACAAAATTTCCCCAACTTTTATCCACAAGTTCCACGGTGATCATATTCATGCCTTATTACTATATGGTCAGGCAACAGCTATTCTGGTGAATTATGAAAGAAGTTTGACGCCATTTGGTGGGACTACCTCAGTTTACTCATGTAATGGTTGGTGCCCCATATGGCATCTATCAAATGGAAGCTGTGACTATTCAACACTACTTGGCAGGTCTAGGGACCCTCTACTCATTGGAGGCAAAAATATTAGATAGTTAACCCTGTGGGACTATAGTTTGGTACCCAGCTTCTTTAGCAAAACACCTACAAAGTTTGTACACAGTATAAAAGACCTTTAAGGCCTTTAGACATTTTCAGAAGCTACATCCTTCTCTGTCTCTTTGGAAGATTTTGCCACTCTGGGGTAATTCATCATTGAAAACAGACGATGCCCTTTTATCAAGGATAGATGAAGAAGGGTGCTTTATGGCTCCAGCATCTGGTGCTTAAAGTGGATCACAGAGCCACCTTGGCAACCTTTTGAGTCCCTACAGGAGTATGAGATCTGTGATAGGGGTAGATCAAAATATTTACAGTTGAGGGATGACTTTTATCACTCAGCATATAAGGAACATTTTTAAATATGGGTCAGAGTATTCCAGCAGGGCATTAGCAATTGTTTGGGCTGTCTGTGCAAAATCATCAGTCCATAACCTTACATGTCCACCTGCGGCTTTAATGGACAGCATTACTTTCCTCCAGTGATTTTAAGGCTTGTGTATCATGGTTTGACTTGGGTAACAGAGAGCTCAAAACTGTGCACTGGACTATGATTTTGCATAAGCTGATCGCTTACCCTCATCTTTTAACAAATCTACTCTTTAGGCTAGTACATGCCTGTTATTGGACACCTTGATGCAAGGTTAGGGTTATGCTGTAAAGGGGGAATTGGATGGGTGATGGGTATGCCTGGGCAGATGACCTCCATAGGTTTCAACATGGTGTTTAGTCAGACTACTTTGGCTATTGACAAGAAAGTTAGCTGAGCAGGTAGTGTTGACTTTATCATAACCCCCTCACTTACTACTTAGAGTCAAGTGGTAGATTGTTCAACTAGTGATTATAATAAGGCTATACATCACTACTGAGTGTAAAAGCCCTGTTGCAATGTCGAGGGGTAAGATAACAACTGTTATTAAGCAATACTGCCTCCTGTTGTGGATAGTGGTAAATGGATGTTGCTGAGTCCAGCTCTGTACTATACGTCTATTACCATGATGCCCACTGGTTTGTATTACCTACATTCTACTTGCCATGTGCATATTTTTTCCACTGTATAGTTTTTCTGGTTCATTATTGATACTGGTTGTGAATTGTTACACATTTAAGGTAATTAAAACTAAAGGAATGTGCAATTTCTGCAAGATTACAGTAAATATCAATATTCACTGTAATGACAATAATGCATTTTTGAAGAGGTACTTCACCCATCTGTACCCTTGATGTGCAGAGTTGGACCTCCCAGCCCTACTACTTAACTATATACTTCAGAAGAGGGAGAATATTCCAAGGTACCATAACGTCAGATTTAAAATATATTTTAAATATATTTTTTTAAGTCACAATTTTATTCTTATTATTTCTGGAATTGCAATTGTTGTTCTCAGAACTTCAACAGAAACTCTTTTTATCAGCAATAATTGGGAGAACAAGCAAGTGCCATGGCATACAGGGATAAAGTCCTGACTATGGCCTATGTGACTCCAGTTTGATTAGTAGATTGGGCATCTGAGGTGCTGGTGAGGGTGGAAGGGTGTATCTGACCTGGTGGGAAGAATGCACATAGGCCCACCTCACTGGTGATCTCTAATGGTGGTGGTCAGAGATGTGCAGTGAAGTGTTTTCTTCTGGTTGGCAAGGCATTGGCTTAGTCACTGTGGACTCAAGATGATACCCCAGCATGCCCACTGCATGAATATCCATGGGAAAGAATGTGTGTGCATGTGTATGTGTGTGGGGGGAGCTAGAAACGAAAGGTATAAACAATAAAAAACAAAAGAGAAAACCAATGCCCAGAGCACAAGCATGCCTACTGCAAACAGAATAGAAAAATGCACTGTAGAGATGCAGGAACCAAAATGCCACCAACAATAAAGAACTCCAAAAAACTTTAATAAACCACAGAAAGATATATAATATTAAATTCTTAATCACGGTGTTTTTCATCCCAGACGTTGGGACTTCTTCAAATACACTACACATCCAACAATTCCCTCTTATATACCTACAGTTAACCAATTAAAATTCAATGAAAAACAATTAAGTAATACGTAACAATTTACTAAAATAAATAAATAAAAAAATTAAGAATGCCAAGCAGTCTCGAGGAATAAAGGGTTCTTTATATGTGTGTGTGTGTGTATATATATATATATATATATATATATATATATATATATATACACATATACCTTTCTGTGGTTTATTAAAGTTCTTTTGGAGTTCTTTATTGTTGGTGGCATTTTGGTTCCTGCACCTCTACAGTACTTTTTTCTATTTTACTTGCTTTTGCTCTGGCAAAACAGATTGTCCACCCAGTCCACCCTTCTACCTGTTTCATTTCGAGTTCCACAAGGTCCCCTACTATTCTAAGTCTTTGTTGATCTACAGTCAGCCACCTCTGAAGCTACCTGTATACAATACGCAGACAATTCTACTTTGATCTGCTCAACCAACTCCCTCCCAGAACTCCAGTCCCTGACCCAGAAAACATTTAAATCAATCAAAGGGCGGTTCTGTAGTAGAGAAGTACTACTAAATGCTAATAAAACCAAGCTATTGTAGGTCTCCCCAACTCATCGCTCCCCACAGGTCACCTTCAGAATCACATCCAGTAATGGTACCATAATCTCCTCTGATAGCCAGACCAAGCTACTAGTGGTCCTAACTGACCACAGTTTGAAATTTGACCTACATGTTAACCAAATAATCAAAAACACCAATAAAAAACTGGGCTCACTCTACAGAAACAAAGAAACAACACAGCATGCCGCCACCTATTCTCCACTCTCCTATATGCCTCCCCCATTCTCACTAACCTCTCAAAAACTGAACTAAATAAGTTAACTGCCTGCTACAACCGTATCGCTACATTTGCTGCAGGGTCTACCTATCGCACACATCACTGACAACATCGAAAACTACTAAAATGGCCTGAGTTCCCCAACCGTCTTCCCTATAATCAAGTTATAGTAGCCCTGGAATACTTAACCAGCCATAAAGTACTGGGAATACTATCCTTAATAACCCCTCACACTGGTACCAGGCCACTTAGATCCAATGACAAATTACTGATAAAATCCTCTAAATCCTGCAGTCATGCTGGTGACTCGGTATGCTCTAATTACATAGCAAAAACCTGGAACTCGCTCCCTCCTGCCCTAACCCTGGAACCCTCTCTAACTAAATTGAAAATTGCAGCTAAAAATGATTTCACTAACCACTGGATATGCACCTGCTCTAGCCCACCTCTTTATACGCTCAATGCTATTATATTTTATTTTTCTCTTCCTTCATATTTTTTCTGGCATTTTTTCTCAGGTAATACTCTATACCATATACCTTAGTACCCCAAACCAGCTCAAATAGTTTAGATCTGTCTTATTATCTTTTGTAATCATTGTTTGCATGAATTGTAGCTGAACTGTTAATATTGTACTCTTTTTATTTGTATTTGTTAACATAGCTTGTATTTCTGGAGCTTTTCTCCCCAGGCCTCCACTGAAAATGGATATGAATCCAGTTGGACTTTCCCGGTCAACAAATGTAAAATAAATAAATAAATATTTTAAAAGGTATAAACAAATAAAAAGTCTGTCTGAGTGACATATATAAGGTGGTTTCATAATGCCTCATAATCCTCACTGGCCCCATACAAGGGTTGGAAAAACTGTGAAGTATTTTTCGGGGTTTGGTAGACCTGGCAAACATGGAGGGGCACTCACAGTCAACTGATGGTCATCTGCAGGGGGGGGGGGGGTGTAAAAAATAATCTGGAGAACAGAAAACAGTAAAACTACGCTTGTTCACAATAGAGTGGAAGAGGAAATGCATTTCTTTCAAAGAGTGAAAGAGAATAATTTTTTGCAGCTTTGAAAAAGAGGCAAATATTACGTATTAGCCAGGAAGAAACATCTCCTGATACATATAACAGACTAATTTTAGTTTGATTTCAGGTTGGAGAAGTGAATATAAAGTAAAAATAAAGACTGAAAATGGACACCAGCTGACCACCAGTGACTGGAGAAGATATGACTGAAAGAAAATTTATCAGTAAATGTAATGCTCTTGCAAAAGTTAAACAAAAGCAAAGCATCAATGTGGGAGGCTGGGACTGCTACAGTCAGGGCAGAAAGACAGTGCTGGCGTAGGGGATGAAAACTCTAAGGGTTTCTGACAGGGCCAATAGCAAGCAGGAATAAAACAAATGCTTTTTAAATTATTGCTTCCCAGAAACAGCCAAGAATGTCAGTAAATCTTATAACATCTATAGCAAGTCATCTAATAATCAAAAACAAGCAGAGAAAAAACAGATGGCCTGAAGCCCTCATAAATCTCAAAACATCTGAAGTGATCTTGCTTTCTCCTATAAATGCAAGAATGCTATAACTAGCATAACTGATTGCAAACTCAAAGCTTTTCGTGTAATTATCTTGACCTTTTTAAAAATAAATCAATAAAGACATCATTAATATTTACATAAATTATTTTAACTTGCATTACATTCCTTGAATCTCAGTTACTTGCAAGTGACCTGAACAGTGAAAGTTTCAGCCACATCTCCTGATTTTCAGACATAATCAGGTTGCCACACTACTGAGCCTTTAGCAGATCAGCGAGTGTGTGTGGCTGTGTGTATTTCCTGATGTCAGTAACAATCAGGGCATGGAATGTAGGTCAGTGCTACAACAACGTGCCAAAAGGAAAAAAATACAATGACATAAACTGTCTGTGCCACTAAAATGAAAAACATGTTAAAACTTGAATTACTTATTATGAAATGATTGATCACATTTTGCATTTTTCTTGTACTGCTGTTCAGTTCTGTTCAGTAATAGCAACATTTCAGTTCTGCTCTGTTTCTATCTAATATGCAGAAGACATTTGTCCTTCATTTCTCACTTCTATGTTTCTTCAGCCTTGTTCAAACACTAAAGGCATGAAGACACTGTAGCAAGACAGGAATTGTGCAATAAACTACTTTACTCTAATTCAGCCTCTTAGCAGGAGTACATCACAAATAACTAACATGAGACAAACAAATGACTGAGGGCAATGTATAATCTTATTGTTATCCAAAACAAGACACAGCTGATCTGATTCCTTTTTTGTTAGGTGCTGCATTCAGGATTTCTTTACATCAATGCTGAACAGTATGCTAGAAATAGCACTCAGAGGAAAATGTAAGTGGTGTTTGAGTTGAAGAGAGAATGACACCCCCCCCCCCCCATGGTAGCACACATTCATATAATCAGGTACACAGAAATTAATAAAAATTCTACAGACCCAAAGTTAGCTACTGTGAAAGACAGCATAGACCAGAGGCGTAAGTGTG
>NC_056740.1:497124036-497134036 GCF_019279795.1 Protopterus annectens | reverse complement strand
CAATAGGGAAGAAAATGTATATGCGTACAGCAGATCATGGAAGTATTAGAGTACATAGCACACTGATGACATCTAGTATACAAGACTAAGTGAAGGTAACGAGGCAGTCTAGAGCAGCGAGATTAGTGAAAAAGGAGGAGAAAAAATACAGTTAATAGAAAGATAAGGTAAGTTAAGAAATAAGCCAGAGAAAGAAGGAGAGAAAATATGGGTATTAACACAAGGAGGATAGTGGCTACAGTAGGTTTATGGATGTTTAGACATGGGAGTAGAGGGTGGATGGACAGGAGGAATGGATAAAAGTAATTAATAATTGGTAGAATTTATTATAATATACATAAGTAAAAATTCATCAGCTGAGGATAATGTGGCTGTAGTATAAACTGGGTAGCTAGTGAGGAGGATGTTAGGCTTAACCAGGGCCAGAGCAAGGGTGGAGCCAGCTATCCAGACCAAGGGCGGAGCCAGCTGTTAGTCAGGTAGATCATTACAAGTCTTTTGAAGTGAGTAAAATTATTAGTACAAATACTAGACTGAGAGATATTGTTTCAAATTTTGGAGATGTAAATGGAATATAGAGAGTCACCTGCAGTATTGTTAGACTTGGAGATCTGTAGAAGAGATTTATTTGAGGAGCAGAGAACACAAGAATTGATACAGGGTTGGAACAGCTGTTGGAGAGCTGGAGATCTGGTTGGTTGTCCAGTCTGTGGGTAGAGATAAGTTGGGTGTAGGTTAGGTAGAGTAATTCTAGCCAGTTAAGTTGTTTTAAGGCTAGGCAGTGGTGAGTTCTATGTAGAGAGTTTATTGCAAATTTTGATATTTTATTGTAGCATGATTCAACTGTTCCTAAATCTGTCTTCTTTAACCTGATGAGAATTGGGTAAGCATATAGCACGGTAGAAAGCAGAGGAGTTCTGGCAATTGCCTGTCTTGTATTGCTAGTTAGAAATGATTTGATTCTGTAAAGTGAGCCAAACTTCATATATGTCTTTTTGATTGTCTGAGCTAGGTGTATGTCAAATTTCATGTTATTATCTATGAGGACACTTAGCAATTTTGTTTGAGTTTCTGTAGCTATTGTGGTGCTGTTAGAGGAATATATTTGGAACAAAGATGAAGAGTCCAGGGATTTGCCATGGAAAAAAAGCATAATTTTTGGTTTACTTGTGTTAAGAATTAGTTGAGAGCCTGTTAACCAAGATTCAACAGCAGCGAAAGACTGTTGTGTAGTAACTTTGAGTTTTTCTAGTATGGCAGCCGTACAGATTAATGTGGAGTCATCAGCGTACTGAATCACGAAGACAAGATGTGTAGCAGTGTGGAGTTTATTCGTGAAAATAGTGAAAAGCAGATGTCCAAAAACTGAGCCCTGTGGTACCCCCATGATAACAGGCAAAGGGGTGACATATTGCTACCATATAACAGCCTGCTGATGACTGGTTAGATAGCTGTAGAATTAGGCAAGAGATGAGTGACTGAGTTTGAGTGTGGAGAGTTCTGTAAGGAGTTTGTGGTGGGAGACTGTATCAAAAGCTTTTGACAGGTCTAAAATAATGGAGGATAGACATTTGCTTTCATTCCTGAATTGATTGATAGTGTTAATAAAGCTTATCAAAGCCATTGTGGTACTATGATTTGGGCGAAAGCCACGTTGGGTATTAGATAAAAAATTGTTAGACAGAAGGTAGTTCATTAGCTGGCTATGGATACATTTTTCCAGGACTTTGGACAGAGTGGATAAGATCAATTCTTCTTCTTTCGGCTGCTTCCATTAGGGGTCACCACAGCAGAACAACTGTTTCCATTTCTTCCTGTCCTCTGCATCTTGCTCTGTCACACCAACCACCTGCATGTCCTCTCTCACCACATCCATAAACCTTATCTTAGGCCTTCCTCTTTTCCTTTTACCTGGCAGCTTCATCCTTAATATCTTTTTTCCCAATATACTCTGCATCCCTCTTCAGCACATGTCCAGACCAACGTAATCTTGCCTTTCTGACTTTGTCTCCAAACCTTCCAAACCTGGGCTGACCCTCTAATATAATTATTCCTAATCCTGTCCATCCTCGTCACACCCAGTGCAAATCTTAACATTTTCAACTCTGACACGTCAAGCTCTGACTCCTGCCTTTTTGTCAGTGCCACTGTCTCCAACCCATATAACATAGCTGGTCTCACTACCCTTTTGTAGACCTTCCCTTTCACTCTTACTGGTACTCGTCTGTCACAAATTACTCCTGACACTCTTCTCCACCCACTCCATCCTGCCTGTACTCTCTTCTTCACCTCTCTTCCACACTCACCATTACTCTGAACTGTTGATCCCAAGTACTTAAACTCATCCACCTTTGCCACCTCTACTCCCTGCATCCTCACCATTCCTCCATCCTCCCTCTCATTCACACACATATATTCTGTCTTAGTCCTGCTGACCTTCATTCCTCTTCTCTCTGGAGCATATCTCCACCTCTCCAGGGTCTCCTCCACCTGTTCCCTACTCTCACTGCAGATCACAATGTCATCTGCAAACATCATAGTCCATGGGGACTCCTGTCTGATCTCATCTGTCAACCTGTCCATCACCATTGCAAATAAGAAAGGGCTCAGAGCTGATTCTTGATGTAATCCCACCTCCACCTTAAATGCATCTGTCACTCCCACCGCAGACCTCATCGCTGTCACATTACCCTCGTACATATCCTGTACCACTCTTACATACTTCTCTGACACTCACGACTTCCTCATACAATACCACAACTCCTCTCTAGGCACCTTGTCATATGCTTTCTCTAAGTCCACAAAGACACAATGCAACTCCTTCTGACCTTCTCTGTACTTCTCCATCAACACTCTCAGAGCAACTATCACATCTGTAGTGCTCTTTCCTGGCATGAAACCATACTGCTATTCACTAATCATCACGTCCCTTCTTAACCTAGCTTCCACTACTCTTTCCCATAACTTCATGCTGTGACTGATCAATTTAATCCCTCTGTAGTTACTACAACTCTGCACATCACCCTTATTCTTAAAAATCAGTACCAAAAACACTTTTTCTCCATTCCTCAGGCATCCTCTCACTTTCCAAGATTTCATTAAACAATCTGATTAAAAACTCCACTGCCATTTCACCTAAAACCTCCATGCTTCCACAGGTATGTCATCTGGACCAGCAGCCTTTCCATTCTTCATCCTCTTCATAGCTATCCTTACTTCCTCCTTGCTAATCTGCTGCACTTCATGATTCACTACCTGCACATCATCCAACCTTCTCCCCCTCTCATTCTCTTCATTCATCAGCTCCTCAAAGTATGCTTTCCATCTGCTCAACGCACTCTCCTCGCTTGTGAGTACATTTCCCTCATAAGATCACGATGGGTCTGTAATTGGAGAGCTCAGTAGAGTTCCTTCCTTTATGCAGCAGGATAACGTAAGCTATCTTCCAGAGCGCTGGAATGTAGTTTTCAGGTACGGACAGATTTATAAGAATGGATATAAGGAAGGTGATGGCATCAGCAGCTAGCTTAAGGAATTCAGTAGGCAATTTATCAGCAGCATGGGTTGTTGATTTAAGTTTACTGAGTAATTTCTTTATGGTATTGATATGGATGGGCTTGAAGGAGAAGAAGTTATTGGTGTCATTGGGTGGGACCAGGATACTTGGAAGGGTATTACGGTAGTTCTTTGATAGGGAGATAATAGAGTTTGTAAAGAAAGTATTAAATTGTGGGACAATGCTATCATTGCTGTTTGAGAGTGATGGAGTGGCTGTTGTTTGTTGGCCAGGCTGAAGGAGTGTTTTAATGGAGGACCAAAATTTTTGTGGGTTGTTATGACTTTTTTGCTATGTATCGGTAAAGTAGTTTCTTTTTTTGTCTAATTTGATTTGGGTTTTAGCTTCATTTCTAAGTTGTCTGTATTTAACTAGGTTGTCTTGGGTTTTATTGGAATGCCAGCGTGCCCAGGCTTTATCTCTTAATTTAAGTAGGTCTCTTGTGTCTTTAGGCAGCCATAGAGCATAGTTAGATTTCACTCTTATGGTTCTTAGGGGGCTAGTTTATTAAAATGTCATGGACAGTGGAATTAAAATAATCAAAACACTGTCTAAGGGTAATACTTTAAGCAGGGTCCAGTTACAGTTATGCAGGATACTGAGAAAGGTTTGAGTGTTAAAGTTTTTCTTTTGTTAACTTGATGGTAAGTTGTACTTCTTGGAGGGCAAAGACGATGCCTAAGAAGATATGTGGGGAAGTGGTCACTGGCACTATCAGGGAGGCAGTCTGAATGGAAGGTGTGAGATGGTTTATTTATTAAGATCCAGTCAAGGATAGATTGTTTTTTGGTGGCTTTCTCGACTCTGGTAGCCAATTGAATAACCTGGGTAAAGCTATACAGGTTAATTAAACTAGTGGGGTTATCAGAGCTGCAGGTGAACCAATCAGTGTTGAAGGCACCCATTATTATAGTTTCTTGTGGATAAGTTAAGGATAAGTAGTGGAGAATATCTTCAATTAAAGTAAGGTCGTTGCTGGGAGGAATATATATATCTATTATGGTAAGGATTTTTTGGGTATTTAGTTCAAATTTGCTGAATAATATTTCAGCGTTATGGAATTCTGTGATGCTTGGTTCAATATGTTCTAATTTTAAATTATTTTTATAGATCATGGCTACTTCACCTCTGCATTTATTTTTCATATCAAGCCTATGACTATTATATCCAGGTAGTGGAATTGCATTGCTATTTATTTCTTGAGACGGGTTTCTGTCAGAATTATGATGTCAAGGGAGTATTGTAAACACTGATGGTGAGGATTAGTAAGTTAGTGCCTATGGGGGGGGGGGGAGTTATTGCTCTGAAGGGTTGAAGTGCTGGAGAGTTAGTGGCTTGTTGCTGGTTTGTATTGTGGCCTGGGTTAGGGTGAATATCACCGCCGAGCTTTAAATGAGTGGAAAAGTAGACAAGTAAGGTTGAGAGTTTTGTCAAAAGTTTGTAAGCTTGAGTGAAGTTTGAGATTTTTAGTAGTGGTGAACATATCTAAGTGGGAGGTATCCCATGTGGGTGAGTTATAAAGGTTTGGAGCTATATCAAAGTATGTGGGGAATGTATGAGGAGGAGGGTGGAGTGTGTGATGGCTGGTCAAGAGAAAGTGATGGATATGATGCTGTGATAAGTTGTTAGGCATCCTAAATGACCATGTTTGTCAGTACTGGAAATAAAGTAAATGTGAAGTACTCATTCTGTTTCTTATTATCTTGTCAGGCTTGAGGTGCGCTTTAGTTTTCAAGGTGAAAACAGGTGTTATTTAACATCGCAGTTAATTTATGGTGACAGCTACAAGTTGGAAAGTGTTGCTGTGACAACATAAATAACTTGCTTTCCAAGTAATAAAAAGAAACACAATTTGGCTTTTTACAAAAGAAACACAATATGTTTTTTTACACAACTCAGTTCTGTTCTGATGTGGGGCCGATAACAGGAAGAACAGTTACTGTATAGCTTTTGATTTTTGACTTCATGCCAAAAAAAACTCCATTAATTTCCGATGTCAAGCAGTCTTTACGAGTGTTGCCGTGATCACAGAAAAGTTGCTCAGAAATTATTTAGGGAAAATAAGGGTTTCAGTACTAATTTCCATGTTATAGGCAAAAAAAAAAACATGTTCTTTTCCGATGTTGGGCTTATAACAGAAAAAAAACTCCAAACCGCTCATTGACAGTGTTGCCCTGATAAAAGAAAAGTACTGTATGGAGTTAGAAGATGCTGCTGTAAAGTAACAGTGTGCATATACATGTCTCTCACACTTTCTGTGATTTTTCAGTTTTTGTTTTCTTCATTAAAATTAAAATCATCATCTAACAATGATTTTGCTTTACGTCTGTAATTTAGACCACTATTATAATGTTTGCTACTTTGTTGAAATAATCATGTTACATTGTTATCCTACTATTTATGTTCCTCCAGCAGTTACTTTTCAGTCTTACTAACCTGAGAATGTCAGTTTAGCCGAACAAACATGATAGCAAGGTAAAGTGAGTAAAAATTAGCCAAGAGTAAAGTTAACCATATTTATTACATATGGGCTCCTTATGATTTATTTATTTTAAAGATAAAATTGCAAACATTCCTGTAGCTGCTAAAAGATTTGAATCCAATATACGAAGTAAGTATGGAGCCAACAATAAAGAGACAGGGTCAACCACAACAGTGAAACAATTGTGAAATATTTACAAAACTGGTACAAATTAAACTTTGCACAGACACTGAACAAATAATGCTGAGCACATAAGAAATAAGACAGACTATAAAGTAAAAGGAGGGGTTGGCATAATAGTTAAGATATTTACCTGACAGGCACAAAATACAGGGTTTGATTCTCACCTTAGAGAGAGAAATAGGCTAAGCTTAAAAAAGCCCACAAGGGCAGCTACCCTAGTATTTACCTATAAACCTATATAAGAAACAGTGCTGATAATAAAATACATATATAAAATGTCTGAGCAGCTACCAGACTGGCACTAGCTGAAATGTATACGGATAGCTATCATTTAGGTTCACAGTGAACAAAATGGAAGTCCAGATTTCCAATTATATAGTAGCACTAAACACAGGAGTAGATTACAAAATAAAAGCTTAGCAATTACACAATTGCAGAACATAAATTTGTAACATTTATGAAACTCTCTCAGCAATTATAGATGCATATACAAATGTGCAAAAGAGATTAGAGAAATACCTTGAATTGAAAAGCAATGCAGTTTTAAAACACATAAACAAAGAGATGCAGAATGAATTATGGACACATATATACAAAATTAATACATTTAGGAAGCAAGTATACTTTATCTGATGAAAATCAGACAATTAAGAGATAACTGTTAGCATGAAGACCTGAAGCAGAAAAAAGTAGAAAATGTACAAACACAAATAACGTAAAGAAGGAAAGGTCATATTAAAAATAAAATACAATGGGGTCAATATTAAATGTCAAAATGTAAAGAAATGTAGTATATTACACAGAGATCAGACAGTGCACAGATACTGTGACCACAGGTACCTGCAAAACATAATTTGTCTTTTGAATTTCTCTAAGACTTTTGGTTTCTAATACCATGATGGGAATGGACCCCATTCCTAAGTCAAAGTAGGATTAAAGTTCATGAAATCAGTATAGTTTCAGTCTTTGCTGTTAGCCAAACGTGCTCTTTGCAGCACCAACAACGTGTCCAGAATTGACTCCTTCTGCAATTCACATGGAGTTTATATGCAACACATCTAAATATGAGTGTAAATTCTTTTTTATGAGACCCATTGCAAATAATAATCCAAAACCTAACAGCCAGTGAATTTATGTGGCAACTTATACAAACATAATAATGTTTGCAATAATGATCAACATGGTCATTCTTTTGTTACTACTGTGACGCCCATGCACTAGCCCAGCAATCAAGGAGCCTCAAACCTCACCACTAACACCAGTGAGGGGCATCCATATAGAGAATGGATAATAAATACACACAGTAAAGTATAACTTCCCTTAAGAGCACACAGAGATCACAGTCATTTTGGGACTGGTTTCTCCCTTTCTCTCCAGGTCCCCAGTAAGACTCCCCACTGGCACAGCTATAGGGTCCAGATCTCAGCCTAGTGGGTAAGTTAAAAACTCCAGCACCCTCTCTGTCCAACCAGTGCTTCATGTCCCTGCCCAGGTAGATCACACACACACACACACACACACACACACACACACACACACACACACACACACACACACACACACACACACACACACAAACTTTGAGATAAGAATTATATACAACCACACAGGCACTCCTGGGGAAGGCTGGCACAGGTTGTCCAGCTGTGCCTTTTTTACCCAGACTATACAGTAGTACCACTTGCCGCCACCCACAAATATTTATCAGCTTCTCAAAGGCCCTTATGAAAGGGTGTCCAATTATACTGTGCAATATTATTATCCAAATGGTAAGTGTAACTGAACAGTCAAGGCTTATTTGGAGTGGCTTGGCCAGTATCACTATATACATGCAATATACTCTTAGAACTTAAATTATTTCTGCATAGAACAGACACAGTTGAAAGGTTTAAAAATATTTAATAATAAATAATAAAAACATAAGAAAATACTTATTTCTACACAGTGCTAGTCAAGAGTTCAGAGATCACAGAGAAATACTTAAAATAATGCCGTAGAAAAGTTCTGACATCACAGAAAAACACTTAGTCTATTCTTTCTAATTCCTAGCTATTTCTACGAGACAACACAGTTCTAAAATCCTACTTACATCTAGACACAGGCAGTGCTGGTGATGTTGGATGTTCTCAAGACAAATGCTCTAATGCTCTCATTCTTTATATCCTTAAATTGATAACACAGTACCACTGATTAATTTCATATTACACAATTTCTTTCTGCTTCCCAGGCTAACAGACTCTCAGAGGTTAATAGCCCTTTTGATCTTGCAGCTGGCCAGGAAGCCAGAGCAATAAAAGAAAGTATACATGTAAATTCTAGCCATTAACTCTGGATTCAAAACAACAAGCAGAATACCTCCCTCTAGACATCTTGGCTCCAAGGTTTAGATCAAAGAATTTCACAATGCTTGACTTATCAGCTTTCTTACAACAGAGTGCACTGTTGTTACATTTTTTTTTAGTTCAACATCCAAAACAGTCGTTTCACATTTAAGAGAACAAGCCTGTGGCTTACATTAATATTTACAAATGACAGAATTATCTACAAGATTCTATCTGGCTAGGCTGGCAGCCTTCACCTATCTTCACAACTACATTTTCAATTGATAGCTCTAATACAGCCAACATTTTATTTAAAAACTGGCAGCTTATATTGAATATCAAGGGTATGCAAGAAAACCTATCTGATTGTCCTAAGATTGTTTATAAACAAGGCACAAGTTTTAAGAAGAGTTTTGATAATACAGCTTGTCGTAATAAGAAGATTCCAAGGAAAATGACCAAATGTGGAACCAAAGCAATGCATCTATGAGCATATTTATATGAAAAAAAGACAGAAGACCAGTAATGTTTTATACAAGCACATCAGTGATTATTTTGATTGAAGTTTTTCATTTACAGTTTGGGAAAAAGTTGAATGCAACCAAGAGGGGTCCCTTGGGGGATCATCCTTGAACAATGAAAGCTGCGGTGGAAAATATATCTAAATGTCACAGCACCCCCCCCCCTGGGTTCAGTGATATCGTTACCATTAACAGTTTACTAAAAATGAACGCCTGTGAAAAATAGACACTTATATAAACATATCTATCTATATCTATATCTATATGTATAGATATAGATATATATAGTTAGGCAAAACAAGAAGAAGGGATATAACTTCATCTTAGTTGTCACATTAGCTAACTTTATGGTAGATGGTTAATACGGGAAAAGTGTTTACAATTGGTTTTAAGTTTGATATCTGATTTTAAATTGTATCTCATGTATTTGTACAGTGATAGATTGTTTCTTTAAATTTTCACACTTGGGATATTGAAGCATGTGATTGCTAAAGAGTTACATATAGGTCATATGACTGTTTTTAAAATTGTCTGATGAAGTGTTTTCTACTACAAGTTGAAAGCACTTGCCTATTGGTTTTTACTGCTGAATAAAGCCGGTATTGTAAGCTGCATTGGTTTGGTTTAATTTAGAAGTTTTTGTCATTTGTGACTGAGTTCTCGTACTTTTTATCTTAGTTATGTTCCACAAGATCTTCACAAATATTTCTCCAAAATGTGCCTATTTCTGACTTTTTGGTGGTGTTTCTATTCCTTTTGCGTTGTTTCCCAATTCTTGGATCATCAAATAAACTGCTTGTTTTGCACTTTTTCCTTTGCATTTATCTACATATCTTCTGAGGTTTTCTGCCTATGATGATATCGTTAGTTTATTATTTGCAATAGTGTATGAAAGACTCAGATCTGCTCCGATACTGCTCATTGCTTTTATTATATC
>NC_056740.1:496954036-497119036 GCF_019279795.1 Protopterus annectens | reverse complement strand
TTACTATATTCATTACTTCTAGTATAGCCGGTTTAGATTTTCTAGTAATTGCTTTTTTGGCAGCCACCATAATTAGACATAGCAAGGCCTTATCATGTCTAGGCAATTCCAGTTCTGTATCATAGCTCAGAAATATCATCTCCTTCATCATACAAAGTCTGCCCACCCAGCATCTCCAACAGTGCATCCTGGAAGGAATCATTAAAGTCCACCAACTCACTGCACACTCAAAAAATATTTTCCCAGTTACCTCTTAATTCCCCATCACACCTCCAACATTTGCTGTCTACCTGAGGAAAAATTCTCTGGAGTCTACTTGGGGTATAAAAATATCTGTGTAAACATTTCCAAGCAAAAATTCTAAATCTCTTAGATTTTGTTGCATATTTGGGAGATATAGATATATCCTCCCATTGTTTCTTTGTGAATTGCATATCTAATCTCTTTTCCCAATACTTTCTAACCTCCTCTGAATGATTATTTTAGCTATCATGCAATATTTTATATGCTCCACTAATTAACCCTTTTTAAAATGCATTTTCTGTTCTAGATTCTACTAAAAACTCTACCAGTGCTGCTCTTTTGCTTATGACCCCCCCCCATTTCTTTCTCTTTGCCTGTACTCTGATATCAACCCTTGATAGGGAAGGCATTCTCTAACCTGCACTCCAAATAAATTCTTGGCATCTTCCCATTCTGTCATCTTTCCGTCTCTAGTTATTTGTTCCCAATACCTTAGTTCCTTTTCCAGTTTTCTCCACTAAATACTGGCCCCCACTTGCCTATTGCCTATATCCCTAATTGTAGTCACCCCTTATCAGCAGAATCTCCTTTCTCCACTCCCATGTTGGCTTAGATCTTAGGATATTTTCTACTGTTTTATAGACAATATTCTGCATGATTTTTGTTATTGTCCTTAAAGGCTTGCATCCAAAATCCAAGTCTCCCCTTGTTTCTTGAGCTCCCCCCTGTTTCATCGTCATCCCTTTCTACTTTGAATTATAGTTTTCTGCTTGTGCTGTGTATAGGAGTATTAACTGTGTAGCTCTGAAATACCCCATTCAGTTGTGATAATCCCAATCCGCCCAGTTCTACTGAAAGAATCATATTATCCCACTAGACTCTTCTTGCTGTCTTGCCCTCATAGATCATACCTCTCAACCTCTAAGCACAAGAAACCTGGACAAAAATAAGGAGAAGACAAATATCCACAAATAGAGACAAATTTTAAATATTGTTCCTATAAACTTAGGAAATTGCTAGAATAACAGTGTCTTTCATTATTACGTGTTTTCTGAAGGATATGAAGACTGAAACTGAAATATCTGTCATTATTTAAAATTATTTAATGACTTAAATCCTCAATGATTTGCCAGAAAACCCCAAATTTTATGAAAAACAGGCCAAAAATATGAGGTAAAAATCTGGACATTCTACAAAAATCTGGACTGTTGAGGGGTATGACTTTATGATCTCATCTTTTCAGACAGAAGCTTGTTTCCAGATCTAACTAAGATTAAAGCAAAGAATAACATAACTCCACCATTAAATGCAACAGAGGTTATAAACTTACATATTATTCTAGAGTACAAAGTACATTTTATTAAACATTTCAGTGTAATAACAGCATCACTAAGAAAGAAAGCAATGACAAATAAAATGCATCCCTTTTAAATGGATAGGAGGCCAGCAAGTAGCTTTATAATAATATTTTTGAAATGGCTAGCTCTGAAGCAGTTGTGTTACTTTGAGTGTGAATGCGAAGCACCCATTATGTCAGATTCTTGTTTTGTGGTGTTAGAGATTAGGCTAAGCATACACAGGGCTATGATAATATAATTGCTGCATATGTATGTAGGTATTTATTAAATGCATAGGAAAGATACTCATAGACAGGAAATAAAGCACTGGCAAATTTGTGGTTCTCGTCAATACTTGTATATCTGCATGGAAAGACTTTCAAACTAATAGCATCTGACAATTTATCTGGGATACTTTGTAATAACCACATCCCTGAAGTGGTCAGTACATGGTAGTAATTGCAGGGAGCTGCTTGTTATAACTGATTCTAAGAATAGAAGGTTTAGCACTAATGTTACTTGTATATCTGCTCACATTTTTTTTTAAAGAAAGAGAGAAACAACATGTCAGATTATAAATTTAGACTGTCAAAACAAAATATACAAAGGGGGAAATATGCAAAAATAGCAAAGAACCTAAGGCATTAATGATGGAAAAAAATAAAGACTTTGCTTTTATGAAAATACAGCAGTTAAATATTTGAACAATGGTCATGAAAAAGACATAAAAGAACCATGTTTGGAAATCATAAATAAATTTGAAAATTCAAAGATGATATTCGAGTACAAGTGTTATGATGATATATCTTAAAAGTCAGTAGACTAATCATCCCCAAAGCCTTATAAAATGTCCATTGGACTTGCTTTATGACCTACACTTGTGAACTCTGAAGACCAAACCACTGGCAGAAGGACAATTATGTTTCCTCAGGACAGGGCTCATTGTTACAGAGTTTGTTAAGTTAGTATACACTGCATCAGCCAAATAAACTAAGAATGCTCTAGTTCAAATTTAGAACTGCTAAAGCCAGATTGATCAGATATCACTGGTGAAATTTTATGACACAGTTCCTGTTACAAAGTATCTATTGGTTCTGAGTGAGGAATATTCATGGTTTACAACGTAGAACCTGCTAGCTCAATCACCAAACACTGGTCAAATTACCTAAGAAGCTGTTCTTAAGTTTTGGAATACTAAATGCTATGACATAATTTATTGTTTTACTTATTCATGTTTAACGTGGTTAGTGCATGATCCAGGAAAGAAACGTTACCGACCACAGCCTAGGATTACTGAGCTGAAAAAAAAGAGCTAACTCAACACATAAATGAGACAATACAAAATTATAAAATTATAAACTGAGTATGGACACAAATCAACACATGTGAGGAAACTCAAACTAATAAAGTGAAATGAGTGAATAACATTTAGTGCTGTGAAGAGTAAAATGTTTGATAATTTAGTCCAAGTTTTAAACAGTGGTTTAGAGCAATTGTTTTTTTCTTTGCATTTAATATTAAGATACAGTGCTGATCCATATGGACCTTTTTCAGACCCAGCCTGGGAGCACAATCTGGTTACTAACTTGCTCAGTCACACAGTAGGCATATAGATCTTAAATTAACTTAATCCTGAACCACAAAATACATAATTGACACAAATAGAGGTTTGATGTAGTAAAAGATGCAATGTGATACATCCAGTTTTAATGTATAAAGGTTGAAATAAAGGGGAAATATTAAGTGAGGAAGCAGGAGGTAAGGGTATAAACAGGGTGAGGAGAAAACATAGTTTAATTGAGGGTGGGAAAGGTTAGAATGGAGGAGTGTGGAAGATACTGTAGTAGTAGAGCATTTATTTTAAAATATGTTTAGTTTAGTGAATTCATTGTTTCTAATATCTGCTGGTACAGCATTCTGTGTCTTGGGGCCAAGAACTGAGAAGACAGAATTAAATGCTGAAAGTTTGAGAGTCTGAGGAGCAGATGGGCATTGTTTGATTGTAACCTCAGACAGATGGTAGTATCTCTGGAGTAAAGGTTAGAAGTGATTTGGGGTAGCTGTCAAATTTAAGAATTTTATATATCAAAGTGAGGAGAAAAGTTATCATTCTCTTTAACAATATTAACACCTACTGGCACTCAGTTGATCAGATCTGACAGTCATGATTGTTGGCTAGCTGGACAGCAATTGCCTAGCGTAAAAATAAAAATAAATGTGAAAAAAATCTTTTCAACTGAACAAGAAAATCAGCTTTTCATATTTATTGTTCTGCTGAAGTAATTTTCTTGGATTTGGTCAGAACCATAAGCAGAGTGGGATGAAAGGAGCGGCTGCCCCAGGTGCAAGCCATTAGGAGGAACATTCTCCAGGTGCCAAGAGTGTGTGAGTGGAGGACTGACTGATTTATGGAGCTGCAAAGATGTTGACTGAAACTCTGAAGTGCTCAGTGCACAAGTATGCGCTAGTAATTGCTGTAAGCTGCTTGTTACAGTTGCATCAAGCAACTTACTACAGTTACAGGACATGGATCCTCAGCTTTGAGAAGACCTTTTTTCTGCCTCAAGTTTTAATTCAGGGTGAAGGAGTTTGGGGAATTGCATAGGGTACCAGATGACCTAGACACAGTTTTGCTTTTAATGTGCTTAATCACATCTTAACTATACTACCATGATTTGGATTAAGTTAGAGTGGAACAAAAGCACTGAGTTTCTGGTCTACCTTTCGAGCGTTATTGTCTTGAATGGGGCAAAGCACTCCACATAACTAACACTGCAGGTATGATTAACAACATAGCGATATCTATGCTGTCGGCATCAATGAGTGCTTGGGAAGACATTGCCTCAGAACGGGGAGGTACAGTTATGTTTATACTTAGGTTAAAGAAGGATAAATCTATAAACATAAATAATATTTGTATTTGTTTCAATCTTATCTATACATTTTGAGCTTGTTCAATCAAGAATTTGAGGTCTGAGTACTTGTGCAATAATATTTCACAGTAGAAGTTAACAGCACAGCTGTTATTTAGGCATTAACCATTTGAAAACAAACAGCATCAGTACCAAAATGAATATCATCAAAGCCACTAGATCCAAAGATTTCAGTTTTACTTGTGACATAAATGAGATATTTTGGTGAGACAGATGTGTATCATAGGATTCTCATTCTCTTGAACAAGCTCCCCATCAATGTGAAGCAGAATCCATCCCTAACCCTATTAAAACGTAACCTTGACCAATGCATGGGAAATCAGAAATTCACTCCAGCTCCGATAGACAAGAGTCAGACAGTAATCCCCAAACTATCATATCCCCCCACATAACCCCTACAAACTTCCTAACTAACATACCCCTCCTAATAAATGTCCACGATACACAGGGACACAATCGGATTTGATTGCAGGACCATGCTTATACATGCCATGGTGGTCATTACACTAGTATATAACTATGACCTTATGAAACAGAACAATCTAAAGAATGATGTGTAGTGGATCATTTTAAGGGGTGTTACTCATGGGTGATATAACCTTCAAAGGTCCAACCTCCTTCTAACAGGAACTTCCATGTGATCTTTTCTCTCCATCAGGAATTCTAGAACATTACAGTAAACCACCTGGTTACTGTCATGTTTTTAAGCACCACTGTCTTTCTAGTTGCCGTCCCCTTATGTTATTTTGACCATGTATATCTCATTTCCTCTCTGTTTTTACTGGCTCATGTGAGTAAGTGCAAAATTATCATTTTGTGAAATCACTCCCCTTCAACTATTTAACTTTATTGGCCATCCTACTGTATTCCATAGTACCAGAATACAAAAGTGACCACCCCCTTTCAATCTATCTTGCTGTTTTAAAAATAGTGACTCTCCACTAAAACTTAACTTTTAAGACAGGTGAAACTTAAGTTACCTACTTTTACATCTAACTCTTCTAGTGCACACTGCAGTGTTTAGGATAAACCATTTTTTTCATCTTACCTTTAAGCATCACTGTGATTAGCACTTGCTCTAATACCTGCTGGAAAGCACTAGGAAGCCTTAAACTGATACAAGCACTCAACTCTCCTTGTTAATAAGTAGAAATTAATCGTAGGCACTAAACAGCCTATAATTGCAAAGTACGTTGCTAAGGTAAGGGAAAACAGCTCTTGTACTTTGCAAAAAAAAAAAAAAGCATCAAATCAGGCATGTCCAAGGGTCAACTTCTGGTGATTTCTCCTGTTCACCTGGTGAATCTGGGCATACTGGGACAATGTAACAATTGCCTCAAGTACACAAACAACCCTCTCCTCCTACCACCCAACACTAGAACCTGCGAGAGATGCACTTACATAGCCAAACTGGAAGCAAAGCTCTCTCCACCCAAGATTGTGCTAGACAGTGAAGAGGAGAAGGTTAACACCAGCACTACACCTCAAGCAACACATAGCCCTTTTAAACTCACACCACCAACACCCACACATAGCAACACTAAATCCACATATGTGGAGGCCCTTAATAGTAACCTGCCCAAGTAACAAGGACCTCCGAAGCTGAAATGCAAACAAACACCAATCATAACCAAAGTGCCACATAGCTCACAACATAAGTGTGCCACTCAACAAAAGCCTCTAAGGCAAGACAAAGTACCCATCACTTTAGTTATAAGTGACTCTATAGTCAGACACACTGATGTCCCACTCACCAGGCTAAACA
Organism: Protopterus annectens; assembly: GCF_019279795.1. NCBI lineage: Eukaryota > Metazoa > Chordata > Ceratodontiformes > Protopteridae > Protopterus > Protopterus annectens. Next base: position 497,112,758 of record NC_056740.1, on the reverse strand, counting down.
AGGAGAAAATTACAGTCAGTTGCCTGTCAGGTGCCAAGATCCGCCACATAATGCATGCACTCAAGTCACTCCACAACAAGTACAAATATGACTCTGTCATTGTCCATGTTGGAGTGAATGACTTGAGACGTACCTCCCTGGACTACATGAAAAAAGACATGGAAGAGCTCTCGGATCATGTGGCCCAGGCAGGTAGACCGTAGCCCTGAGTAGCATCCTGACTTCACCCAGAATGATACCACAGTATAAGGACAAAATGATTGACTTCAACAATTGTCTAAGCTTCTGGTGTCATTCAAAGGGGATCCAGTATCTGTCTGCCTGGGATGACATGATCGACAGACCACGATGCTTTGCCAGAGATGGTCTGCACCTGTCGCCCCTGGGTTTCAGGTTTCTGGTTAAGGATCTTGCCACCCCTATATTGCCTTTTTTAGGCAGAGTTCAAAGGACAAAACCACCACCATAACAGGTACAAGCATGCAAAATCTGAAGGTAATGCTACTCAATGCTAGAAGTCTAAACCTCAAAATGCACTCTCCCAAGGTACTCCTAAAAATGGAGAACATCGATATCTGTGCAGTAACTGAGACCTGGTTCAAGGCTCCAGAGAGCACCCCTGCATTACCAGGCTACAACTCTTACCACACTTTTCAGCCACCAAACCAGGACTGAAACACTAATGGTGAAGTGTCCATATTCACCAAGGATATTAACAACACCAGGCTAGTTGCCCAACATAATGCATCTGAAATTCTCCAGGTGCAACTAACACTAGGTAAGACTGCAATCCAAATTGTAGCTTGCTACAGATCCCCCACCATGCCCCAAGATTCTCACTACACCTTTCTAAACATACTGTAAAATATTAAGATACAACCAAACACCCTAATACTGGGTGGTTTCAACTACCCCACAATTAACTGGCAAAACTACTCGTGTACCAACACCTTTGCCCAACGGTTCTTGGAATTCATAAATTCCAACACCCTGGATCAACTAATCCTTAGTCCCTCCAGGGGCTCCAATATCCTAGACCTGGTCATTACCAACATGGGAAATCGATGATCCACACCTATGGTCACCCCCTCATTGGTCAGGTCTGACCATAAGGTAATCACCATTGTCATCCACATCCCACCCCCACCCTCCAGTAAGGAAACCTCCATAAAAAACTTCTCTAAAGCCAACTTCATGCTACTCAAGTCAGAAGTGACAAACTTCATGACACCCATGCAGACAGGAACTGAAAGTTTGACTGCTGAATCCTACATTAAGGCACTGTATGAGTACATCCACTTGTGCATGAGTCATGCCATCCCCAATAGAACCAAGATGCTCTCCTCCTAAAAAAGGAAGCCAATGTGGTGGTCCCCTGCCATAAACATACTTTACAACAAAAGGAAGAAACTGCTGCAGAAAAGAGAAAATCCCAGGATGCAAAAAAACTCCCTTACCAGCTTCAGTAAGAAACTGAAATCCCTCATAAAATCCTCCAAAGCTAGTTACGAAAATAAAATTGCCAAAGATTCCAAAGACAACCACAAGGCATTCTATAACTATGCCAAGAATCTAAATGGCAATGCTCAGATCTGCTCTGAGCTACAACAGAATGGCATTAAATATACTGATCCCAAGGATATTGCCAATATCCTGGCAGATCAATTCAGTGCAAACTTCACCCCCCTCTCACCCCCTAAAGGGCCCATCACAATACTGAAAGATTGCCAAATTCTTATAATATGGCCACACAGGTAAAGGAATGCACTCTCCAAAGCTAAGAATACAGCACCCATGGAACCAGACAACATCCCGGGCTGTGTACTATATGAACTACAAAATGAACTGGCACCTCACTTAAGTGTCATGTTTAATCATAGCCTCATCTCAGGCTTCGTGCCCACTAACTGGTACACAGCTATAGTTATCCCACTCCACAAGGGAACTAGCGCCCCATCAGTCTGACAAGCCTGATCTGCAAGGCCATGGAATGTATTCTCATGGAACTTATAAAAAAAGGCATTGGCAACCTTCAAACACTGGACCTCAGGCAGTTTAGGTTCGTGAAGGGCGAAGCTTGTCTCCTGAACCTGATTGACTTCTTCGAATCAAGTCTCTAGAGCCGTGGACAAGGGTAAGGTGGTCCACACAGCCTATCTGGACCTCACCAAGGCCTTCAACACCATCCCCCACTCTGGAATCATAGATAAACTTACTAATCTGGGCATTAATCTCTACATCACTTGATGGGTTGCCAACTGGCTTACTGACAGAACCCAGACTGTAAAAGTAGCCGACTCCAAATCCAGCTCCAGACAAGTGACAAGTGGAGTACCTCAGAGTTCAGTCCTGGGACCGCTCTTGTTTGGCATCTACTTCTCTGAAGTACAGGCCAACACTAAGGGACTCTGGCTAACAAAGTTTGCAGATGACTGCAAACTGGGAGCCATTATTGAATCTCCAAATGATGTGGATAATCTACAAAAGGGCCTTACAGAAACAGATGCTTGGTGCCAGAGCCATGGGCTCAAGCTCAATGCCAAGAAATGTATAGTTATCCCCTTTGGGAAAAAAACATGTACCCATGAATTACCACATATGTGGCAGTACACTAAATACTGAAAGTGTGATAAGAGACTTAGGGACACAGGTGGACAGTGGTCTCACCTTCGATAACCACATCGCCACAACAGTCAGGAAATCCTTCTATGTGGCACACCTCATCACTAAGGGCTTTTCATCCAGAAAAAAGGAGGTCATTGTCCCACTGCTCTCATCCCTCATTAAACCCATTATAGAATACAACACCCTGTTTGGTATGTACCTCTCAAGACATCTGCAACAACTGGAAAGGCCACAGAAATATCTCAGTAAAAGAATCACAGGCCTAAAGAAGATGCCCTATGCTGACCATCTAAAAAAACTCCACCTATACTCTGTCACATATGGTCTACTCAGAGGCGATCTCTGCTTAACATACAAGGCCATGTCAAACCCAGAGCTGTTGGACATGCTACACTTAAAGAAATCCCAATCCCTCAGAGACACATGCTCCAGGGATCTAAACCTTGTCATCACAATGAACAAAACATGCTGATGGGATAGGTTCCTGACCCAGAGACTCCCCAGACTCTGGAATAGACTGCCCATACATGTCAAGCAGAGCACCTCTTTGCCTCTCTTTAAAAGGAACCTTGATGATTGGATAGGAGATTGGAAATTCACCCCGGGGATCACGTCAGTCGCCCTGCTAGATAGGGGTCCAGGGAAGTAAATATTGTGGGAAGAAATAGCCAGGGAATTGTTATGGCTAGGCTTGTATAGGCCCTAGGGCCGATAGCCTAGTACCAACCTATGAACCTATGAAATGTCTTTCTTTTCTCTTTTAATTCATAAATGCTTTCCCTGCTGAGGTAAACTTTGCATGGAATTGAGCATAACTATTGTCTTTCCCGTGCCAGTGATTGTTGTGAGTTTGTATACATAATGTTGTGCCTTCTATTTGCCTTTTGGAATTACAAGTGTGTCGTTATCACATTTGTGGACAAACATGGATGCAGTACACACACTGCTACTACTATGTATGTATGTACTTTTCTCTAGTTCATCCTCATATAAGTTCCTCTGCTCTTCTCCCTTCTGATGTCATCCCGTACTGTTTTGGAAGGAAAGGCCAGGATGCAGTGGTGCGACCTTATGCTTACTCCAGCCAAGTGCAAGAGTGACTTTTATGAACTTCATAAGATGAATGTTGCATAGAGTTTCCTTTCATTTCATCAGCTGCAGGTAAAGCTCATCGCTTTTTAACATTTCATCTCCATTCCTTAGCAACCTTTAGATGGTCAGACCTTGGCTGTTCCTTACACCATGGGCAGGTGTCCTATCAGTAGCTACACCACAAAAATGAAAACAACCAAAACAAAGTGAAGTAATTATTTAAACTGCTTTTATGAATGGTTTGTTACTCCTTGAAGGCTTACTGTGGCCGAGGCGCTAGAGAAATAAATACTTCACTTTGGTTTGGTTGTTTTCGTTTTTGTGGTGTAGCAATTTTCTCCTGCTGTTGTTCGTCCTATCAGTAGCTCTCTGATGAACAAGGTCATTATTCTCAAGCTCTGACCATTAGAATCATGAGAAGCTGCCCATGGTTTTGTTCTGTGCTCAGATATGTGTGCTTCATTTTCCCTGCCATATCTTCCAGTAAGAAGGCACAGAGGAGGGAATGTGTTAGACAAGCTAAGGATGATTGTAAGTGATACAAAATTTTCAGCTATATGAGCTCATAGACTGATATTGAGAATGTGATAAAGGAGGCCCACCTTGGGGATGATGTCTGAGTATTTAGAGTTAATTGGATTTTTGACATAATAATGGAGCAGTTATAAATTTTCTGTGCTATAAAGTTATAACTTAGATTACCATAATGAGTAAAAGGAAAGTCTTCATAGCACTCTAATATTTTATAGAAGCTACAAGAAATTCAAATTACTTATGAGAGTCTAGTTTGTGTAACACAGACACTCGTATACAAACTATTTGTTTTCAGAGTCAGTTATGCATCAGGGATCCTCAGGCTGAAAATTACGGAACTTGTTTTCACTTTAAGCTTTAGAGGTGTAGCTCTGAGGGTTATTGGTGTGCTGGATGGCTGGTTAGCACTGTGGTTGAACATGGCCTCGGGGTACATATAATAAGGTGCAGCCATCGCCACTTGTTATAGGAAACAGCATGTATGACTGGAGGACAAGCACAAACGACTACTCTTTGTATAAAAATATTAGCAGCAGCTTCCTGAAGAAGGAGGAGAGGAATGCTAGCTAAACTCTCATTGTCATAGTGTGGAGACACTTTCCAAACAGTGGACTGTATTGTTTCAGGCCATATCTAAAATACTATGTAAGGACCTCCCCAACAATGGGGATGAAGAGTTGCACCCTGACAAATCTGGAGCTGTTTGGATATAACTTGTAAAAGGACAAGGTGAATTGAGCAGCATGTACAGTATTCAATAGAGTGAGGCATTTTTGCAGATACATAAAGTAAATAATTCCGACATGGGACCTCTATGTTAAACAGGATACAGGAACTAAAATCACAGCTGCAGATGACATAGCTCTTAACCTATTAGCACAAAAAATCTGGACAAAGTCAAAAGTAATGGGGGGACAAAGCCCCAAAAATTGGGACAAATTTTAAATATTGCTTTTATAAACTTAGAAAGTTGCTAGAATAAACGGTCTTATGCATTTTTTGAAGGATATGAAGTCTGAAACTCAAATGCCTGTCATTATTTATTGAATTCAGTCCTCACTATCTTGCTGCAAAAATCCAGAAAAACACAAATTTTATGAGGAACAGACCAAAAATATGAAGAAAAAAAAACTGCACATTCTGTGAAAATATGGACAGTTTAGAGGCATGCCAGATGGGTAGGGGAAGACTCTGGAATGAGTGGAGGTAAGCGTTATTAATAGTAAATATGGCCTACAAGTAGAACATGCTAATTACAGCAGGCGATATAGGCTGTAATGGTGTAGCATCAGAAATGGATGGTGCAGAACCAGCGTGATGATAAAATCTAAGGTTAGTGAGAGCAAGACAATTCAGCTGATCTTTGCATAAATGTATTCCTGAACACCCTGTGCAACAGATCACTACAACTTCATCTGTCTAACCATTATTGAGAAGAAATTTACTTCAGTCCATTAACACCCTTTGTAAAGTCCTCCATTACTGCTTCCTGCCCACTTGTCCAGACTTAACAGTAAGACCAGGATCACCAAAAGCCACAAGACTAGAATTAGACATCACATTTCTGCTGTGAGTGCATCCAGAAGGGCTACAGATGAAATAAAATGATCTGAACACAAAGAAATGACTTTTAGTAAAAATTCAAATGTTCTAAGTTAGTCAGTTTGCTTGTTTACTTCACTAAGGTACCTGCATTTTCATCTTCTATTACAAAGGGAAACAAAGCACTCAATTTGCCTGACGACTGACAAAAATGCAAACTTTGACTCACAGGACGTGACTCTCTGCCTAGGCCTATACCACAGTACTAGCTGAGTCACCTTGAGGACGGGAAACTTTTTTCTGTTAATGGAAGAACATTTCTTTCTATTAATGAGCTCCTAATGAGCTGCTTCAGCTATGAGTACAGGGTTTGATTCCTTCCATTTGCCTACTGTGTGACTTCATGCAAGTCACTTAACCAGATGGTGCTTCAGGATCACACTTCAAAAGGACACCCCTGTCCAGTGGGCTTCCTGCTCAACAAATGTATATAAAAAATGCATTCCTACGATCCTTGTTATAGAATGATCAATGGTTCAACATTTTATGCCAACCATCAAGCCTTAGCATCTATTGTTTTTTAGTTAATACCTAATTAGTAACTTTTCTCAAAAATAACACACACATGACTGATGCTGTGCAACATAATATCAGTTGTGTGTCTGTTTCTAGTACGTAACACAACACATTCATGCCACAAAGTGTGAACATTTGCTTTATTTAAAAAATGAATTGTATTTGACATTCTGTCAACAGATTCTCATAGCATATGAAAACTGCAAACAGGTATCACACTTGTCAGAATTACAGCTACTAACCAATTATGTTATTCTGTACTGGTGTATCTGAAGCAATTAAATAAGTCTCCACACTAAAATAACAGCCAGAAGCCAACATGAGAGTTGCAGTTCTGAATCTCCGATCTGTGCAAATTATGAGTGAAAATAGAAACTGTTATTGGCACATTTAATGCTCTACCTGCCCTGAGAATCACAGTGTTAAAGTTCCTAAGCAATTTGGCATACTAAGAAAGGAAAATAGACTGTTTTGTGATAATATATTTTACTTTTCAGAACAACAGTTTAATTAAAGCTGCAAAGTTAAAATCAGAAAAAATAGTGACTCCATATAATCAAGTGCTTTGTTTGAACACCTGGGTTGATAAGTTTATGAAAATAGGCATTCAGGATCTTGTTCAACAAAACATGAAGTCATTTCCATACATTTTCAAAAAATGTCAAACCGGGCCAAAGATGACATGACATTTTCTGTACTGCTTCATTCATTAGCTTACTAACAACATTTTATAAGCCATCAAAATCTTTTTTAATTTACTTGTGTAGCAAGGGGTGCAGCAGTTCTCTGGTTCGACTCTCAGCTGGGGTACCCTCTCTGCAGACTCTGTATGTCCTCCCTGCGTTTGCGTGTGTTTTCTCCCATGTTCCAAAATATGTGTCTGGAGTGTTTCTCCCTGGGCCTATGCTGAAAATGGACTCTGTCCCATTTGGACTTTCCTGGTGAACAAATGATAAAGTAGTACAGTTCAAATAATATTAAATATAGCAACAGCAATGCATTTGGTAAAATATGTAAGCTGATGGTAGCAAGCTCAGACACTCTGCCTGCGCAGGTGTATTGCCCCAGAAGGTACATTCAGGGGTACAACTGATTAAAAGTAATGTGGTGGTATGGTATGGGGTCATAGGTCAACACTAGGCTGTTGATCTAGAGGACCATTTGTAGCTTAGCCACAATATCCCAAAAATTGTAGGTTCCCTTTGTCATCACTATTTATGACCCTTTTCTATTAGGGCTGGGCCCAGGGTGTATTTACAATTGCCCATCCGTTCATCCAGGTTGTGCTCAAACAGGGTCAGGGTGCTACTTTGCTTTACTTGCAAAGGAAGTCTATTCCATAAAAGAAGAATTCTCCAGTATATATATATATATATATATATATATATATATATATATATATATATATATATATGTCTTGCCAGCAAGTCCTATTTATACTTTGGTAGAAGTTAAGATTTCTTGAGAGGGTGTTGAGGGTGTTATTTGTTTTGTGAATAAGCAGGAGGAGTTGCATGGGACTGGACACTTAGAGGTTATGTAGGCTAGGCAGAGGTCACCTGTCCAGAGTCTGTAGGAAATAGAAAAGAGAAAAAGCACTTTAGGATGTTCTGGGTAGCTCAAGGAAGTCGTACCTTTGATTATCTTAGTAAGAAAACTCTGGACAACATACCTCTCAAGTGTATAGATTTTTGCAGAATATCCAGATTTTTGCCTCATATTTTTTATCTGTTTTTGAAAAAAACATTGTTTTTTCTGGCAAATTAGTGGCAAATCATTAAAGATTAAAGTTAAAAAATAATGACAAACATTTGAGTTTCCGATTTCATACTATTCAGAAAATCCATTCTAATGCAAAACGTTATTCTATTGACTTTCTAAGTTTGTCAGAGCAATATTTAAAAATTGTCTTTTGGTCCTTTGTCCCACTTTTATTTATGGTTTGTCCAGATTTCTTGGTCTAAGAAGTTGAGAGGTATGCTGGACATTTTGAGTCATATGTTCAGACAGGTACATACCAAAGGAGCCATTATATCTATTATGGAGCTAATAAGGGAAGAGTAGAGAGGGATAACACCTTCCAGGTGAGTAATCTAACAAGGTAAAAGGATTTTCTACAATAGAGGACACATGATAATTAAAGGATAGTCCATTGTCAATGAAAGTTTCTATTTCCCTAACAGCTGAGTCAACTTTCAAAGGGGTATGTCATATGTGGCAGTTGCATGGATGCCATATTTTGCCTAAGGTCACAATGCTGCTTTTCATGGCACTTAATTTTAGGCCATATTCTAGGTACCACCTGATGGTGTGTGTTAATCCCTCCTGAAGAATCTGCAAGTTGGATGAGGAATTAACAACAACTCTAAGTTTTTAGTTATCTACAAACTTTGTAAGCCATAGGCCCTTGATGTCAACCCTGGCATTAGTGTAGTAAATACCAGAGAGGAGTGTTCCTTTGACTGATCTACTATTAACTTTATTATTTGAAGACAGCATGCCTCCCACACTGATAAATTAGGTTTTGCCACTTAGCCAGCTTCATATCCAGCAGGTACTTTAGGTGTTTACATTTAATTTTATTAGCTTTACTACAATGACAGAATATGGGAAGAAACTAAAAGCCTTTGTCAGGTCCAGGCAGACAGTGTCAACTGATTTGCCTGAGTCTAATACATCAATGACTTGCTCAAAGAGGCCCGCTATGTTTAGGAGGCAGGATTTGCCTTTAACAAATGTAAACTGGCTTGGTTTAAGGACTTGTAAAGTGCTGTGCCCTTGTTAATAAGATCAATAAGGAGTTGTTCCATTGCACAACAGATAATGATGGTGAGGCTTATAGGTGTATAGTTTCCTGGATTAATAGTGGACCACCCCCCTGTGCCGAAGGATGACTATCACAGTTCTCCATTCTTCTGGCAAGAATCCAGTGGACAGGCTGAGGTTTAGTGGGTTTAGTAGTGGGACAGGGTCTGGAGCTGACAAGAAGGCAGCCTGGCATGTTATTAGGATTCATGGAGCAAGTGGTTTTAGCTTTGGAGAAAGCATTCCTGACCTGCTCTGAAGTGATCAGTGGAGGTGATTTGGGTGTATAAATAAACTGGAGGAAAGTTAGGGGAGATAGGGGAGTAAAGTCAGAGCTGAATTTGTCTACTAATATGTTGGTTATGTTCTCAGGGGATTAGTAAGAGTTGTTATTCTGTATTAGCTCTAAGCATTGTTGGGCATTACTTCTAAGGTTTATGACATAGCTGATGAAAGCTTTGTGGTTGTCCTTAACAGAGGTAAAAATTCTGAATTTGGACTTACTTTTAGAAGATTTGGTTTTGTTTCTGAATTTTTGGTTGTTCTTTTTAAGTTCATCTCTAGATAATGGAGTATTAAGTTTGCTTTTATGTGCTATGAGTTTTTTTCCTCTTCTTGTAATTTGTTTATACCAGAGTTCCATCAAAGATATTGTAGTTGTGTCTTATGGGGACAGATGCTTTGGCACATGTGTTGAGGTTGGCATCCAAATTATCCACAAATGTGGCTGTATGTAAGATGGGGCCATCAAGGTGAAGAGGGGACTTAAATATCATCAGGTCATCTGTTATTTGTATTTGTTTTGCCTCAGAGTACTGTCTAAAGAGAGAGTGGTTTGTGGTAAGTCAAATTTTACCCCATAGTGAGTATTACTGAACGGTGATCAGATTTGACCATTGACACTGTAACTGTAGGTATCAAGTATAGGGTGGCAATATTAGTGAGTACCAAGTCCAGTATTTTTTGAACCTCCAGTTGCAACTTGAACTAATCAGTCTAGGAAGCTTGTACTAATGAAGTGCAGGAATCTTTGTGCATATTTATTTGAGGTGTGGTGAGTTTCCTAGTTAATGGAGGGATAGTTGAAGAGTCCCAAGACAATAGTGCTAAGCTCAATAGGAAGGGATGTCAGTCTGACTAGCTATACCTTAGGGACTGCTGGTAACATGAACAATGTATCTAGTTGGTTATGGTATGGTAAGGCATTTTATTTTATCTGGAAATGGTACAAACAGGTTCAAGGTCATTGTCTGCACTTAAGAGTCTGGAGGTGAGATGATTTCTTAGGAATACAGACATACTCCTTTCAATAACACTGTCATTTTCTGTATTGAGTCTGAAAGACTGACAGGCACTGGATCTCTGCACTGTGGGGGTGCTATCACTGTTCTGGCACCTTGTCTAAGTAACCAAGCAGGTATCAATATTTTCAAGAGTTAAGCATCCCTATAAGAAATGCAAATTCTTGTTTAGGTGTCTAGCAATGAGCAGTGCTATTGTTGTATAGTTTTGACTGACTACATAGGTAATTTGTGGAGACTAGCCTTGCCTAACAAAAGGCAGTATGATGGATGAAAATGTCCTGGCAACTCTACAGAAGTCATGAAGAGGTGCAGGCTATCCTAGCAAAGCAGCAAGGATTGTCCAACATCTCCTCCTAGGGTGACACATGTTGCATCCCCTTAAAATGCAATGCTACAGAAGTCATGAAGAGAGAAGTGCAGGCTATCCTAGCAAAGCAGCAAGGATTGTCCAACATCTCCGACGAGGGTGACACATGTTGCATCCCCTTAAAATGCAATACTACAGAAGTCATGAAGAGAGAGGTGCAGGCTATCCTAGCAAAACAGCAAGGGTTGTCCAACATCTCATCCCAGGGTGACACATGTTGCATGCCCTTAAAATGATAACAATGGCCAGACCGATAACTGAAGTCACTTATCTTTTGTTTGTATTGTAGCATAGTTCTTGGTAAAGGTAGGATATTGCTCAGTACTACTTTAACAGCAATCTTTGAATCCTACCCATCCTTGGCTGCTGCATGTACCTGGCTAGGAGTGTGCTCCGTTTCTGTTTTTTACCCTGCATATTCCCCTTGGGACCTCGCCTGGGTGGATACTTATACCCAACTAAAGTCATCAGATTCTTCCATTGTTCTGTGGTCCGCAATATTTACCTCTCTGCTGTCTTAACCCCTGCTGGGAAGGTTGAAGCAAGTCTCCCCAAAGGACATTGTGGAACTGTTTTTTACCCTGCATATTCCCCTTGGGACCTCGCCTGGGTGGATACTTATACCCAACTAAAGTCATCAGATTCTTCCATTGTTCTGTGGTCCGCAATATTTACCTCTCTGCTGTCTTAACCCCTGCTGGGAAGGTTGAAGCAAGTCTCCCCAAAGGACATTGTGGAACTGTTTTTACCCTGCATATTCCCCTTGGGACCTCGCCTGGGTGGATACTTATACCCAACTAAAGTCATCAGATTCTTCCATTGTTCTGTGGTCCGCAATATTTACCTCTCTGCTGTCTTAACCCCTGCTGGGAAGGTTGAAGCAAGTCTCCCCAAAGGACATTGTGGAACTGTTTTTACCCTGCATATTCCCCTTGGGACCTCGCCTGGGTGGATACTTATACCCAACTAAAGTCATCAGATTCTTCCATTGTTCTGTGGTCCGCAATATTTACCTCTCTGCTGTCTTAACCCCTGCTGGGAAGGTTGAAGCAAGTCTCCCCAAAGGACATTGTGGAACTGTTTTTTACCCTGCATATTCCCCTTGGGACCTCGCCTGGGTGGATACTTATACCCAACTAAAGTCATCAGATTCTTCCATTGTTCTGTGGTCCGCAATATTTACCTCTCTGCTGTCTTAACCCCTGCTGGGAAGGTTGAAGCAAGTCTCCCCAAAGGACATTGTGGAAGTACGTGTATCTGCTGCTACCAAGCTTCTGTAATTTTACTCCTTGTTGCTATTTGTGTACGCCATCTCCCCGCCAGGACAGCCAGTGGCCTATACCCCTCTTATCTTTGCCTCTCTACTCTCACCCTCATTCTAATTTCTCTAATCCTTACAGGCTCCTTCCCATTCAATCCTCTTTAGCCCATTCACTGCCCTAGTGACCTAGTGTACTTCTACACTTACCACAAGAGGCTACCCCTCCCCACTGATATTCCATTACTTTACTTACTCCTTGCTTTCTTCCCTTACTAGCCTTTACTTTCATCTCTCACCGAACTCTCAGCCCACTCCACCTATTACATCCAGAACCTTACTTACCCTCTTACAGCTTATTTTCCTGCAATCTAAGCTCCACTGATTGGCTCTCATCCTTCTCCTATTCTTTCCCGCTCCGTTAAGCCCTCTTGGGCTCACTCCGCTCCCCTACCCTGCCCCCAATTCCCACCCGCCCCCAGCACCTCTAGCTATATTTCCTCTTCCTACCACACCCACTTCCTCCCTACACCAATCCATCACCAATACCCTTGACACACCCAGTATCTTCTATTCACCTCCTTGTTACCACACCCTCTAATTAACTACATCATCACACTCCAGATCTACACTTTAACTCTGATAACTGAACCTATCTTTCCACTTACACCAGCTTTCTACCTTTTCTACCACCTCCTTCTTAACTCTGCACTCCCCACTACAGTCTTCGCCTATACCACCACATCCTCCTATATTTACCTTTAAAAACATACTTAATTCATTTAGCTTACTACTAACTAAGTAACCTTGATCATCATGCTTTTAAAACCTTCATCTATCTCTATTTTACTATTATTACTTCTAAACCTTTCCTATCTTCACTACCTCACCCAACCTAGAAAGTGCCACCATTCACGTCTCTATCACACAACCGACCTTCAAACTTCCCCCCTCTCACACTCACACTCACCTATCTCTCCCCATCTATTTCCTATAAAACAACACTATTTCTTCTCCTGCAAATTACTCATTTCTCCTAAACTCTCCATCCCCACTACTACGAAAAACCCCTTCACCACCACAACAGTACCCAACTCTTTTACTAAACTACTTAATTACCTCTCCAACCACATCTTTCACCTAGCTTCCTGTCTCTTATCAGGCGATATTCATCCCAACCCAGGCCCCTTTACCTCTACCACCATACACAAGCCTCTATTACTTACTTCTTTAAACTCCCAAAGCATAGTCAACAAAATAGCAACCCTCCATGCCTGGCTCACATATAATAAACCTGACATCCTATCTATCTCAGAAACATGGCTAAAACCCTCTATAAAAGACTCCGAAATAATTCCACCTAACTACTCTATCATTAGAAAAGACAGGTCCCATAAAAAGGCGGTGGTGTAGCTCTCTTATTTTCAACATCCTTGTTAATTACCCCCTCGACAAACCTATTCCACAATTCAACAATGCTGAAATACTCCTCACCCTCCTACAAGTCAACAAGCATAAACACATATGTCTTGTATCTCTCTATATCCCCCCTGGTGACAATATCTCTACATTAGAAGACATCCTCTCTTGGCTCTCCAACAACATTAGTAATGAAACCATAATTTTAGGTGATGTAAATATCAATTGGACCTCCATTCAATCTCCAACCAACCCCCTTAACATTAACCTATATAACTTCTCCCAGCTAATCAACGAAGTAACTCGTCCATCTAAAAACCTTTCCTGTGGCAGTATATTAGATTGGATCCTTGTCTCACACCCACACTATCACTCTGACAGCGGTATTCTTCCCGACGCTCTAAGTGATCATTTGCCCATCTTCACTTATCGACTCCCCTGCATCTCTCAATTCCCCCACACTTATATTACTACCCGCAACCACAAAAATTTCAACCCAACAAACTTTTCAAATTCTCTAAAAGCGATTAATTGGAACAATCTAAAGACACTATCCTTAGATGATGCAGTCTCCCACTTTAACTCTACATTCTTAAAGATACTTGATTCCCAAGCTCCCTTAAGGACAAAGCGAATAAAAAATAACTCTGCCCCCTGGATTACCAAAAATACATTAGCAGCCATGCGCCTCAGAGATAAAGCCTGGGCACTTTACCAGAAAATTAAGACCACCAAATCCCACATTGAATATAGAACACTGCGAAACAAAGTAAAAAAGCTTACTATCTCTGACAGACAAAATTATTTCTTTACCCTTCAAAACAATAATAAAACAAATCCACAGAGATTCTGGAAAGGAATCTCTACCCTCCTTAACCCTAGCAAACCACAAACCCCACCCCTGATCCAAATGGCCCAGACCTAGACTTGGCTACTCAATTTAACTCCTTCTTCATTGACTCTATTAGCAAACTAACTTCCTCCTTTTCTACTTCCACCTTATCATCCAATACCCCTCACCCTCTCCATAAAAACACCACCATGCACTTTTCTTACTTCCCCATTCCCAGCTACTAACTCTTCACCCACTCTAACTTCCTCATCATCCTTACCAGTATCAAATACTTTCCCTCCCACTCTGCTCCCTTCTCATTAAAACCTATATCCACTTCTACAATAAAGAAACTCCTTGAAAACTGAAGCCCGGCACTAATGCTCCTGATAACATCCCTCATACTTCCTAAGCATAGCTGCTGATGGAATTGCCTATCCCATAAGCATTCTCATCAACCGCTCAATCCTGGAATGTACAGTGCCCCAACTCTGGAAACAAGCCTTCATCATCCCCCTCCATAAAGGTGGAAAAACTGCAGTGTTAACAACTTCCTACCAATTGCTATCCTGTCCCCATTTCTAAGCTACTAGAGAAATGTGTCCAACTTCAACTACTACCACATCTTTTAGAAAATAACCTTCTTACATCTACACAACATGGCTTTAGGCCAAACCATAGCACCATGACAGCCCTCCTCTCCTTTCTTGAAACCATCAATAAAGCACGTGATTCGGAAAATTGTCTCCACCCTACTACTTGACCTTTCTAAGGCCTTTGATACTATCTCACACAGTCTGCTCCTAACTAAACTTTCCAACCTTAACCTTTCTCCTTCCTCTTTAAACTGGTTCTCCAGCTACCTATCAAACAGACACCAAGCTGTAAAATGGTAAAAAGCCACTTCCTCTTTTCTCAATACCCCACGGAGTTCCCCAAGGCTCCATACTTGGTCCTCTCCTCTTTAACATATTTATAAATGATTTTCATAAATCTATCCCATTCTCTGACATTATCCAATATGCTGACGATTCTACCATTATTTGCTCTGCCTCATCTGTCCCTAAGCTTCTAAAGCTCACACAAGAAGCTTTCTCAATTACTGAGCATTGGATGAAAACAAACCACCTAGCTCTAAACGCCTCTAAAACCAAACTTATGGTATTTACCCCCTCTAAAACTACTCCCTTCAATACAAACAACTTCTTGATTATAAGTCAAAACAACTCAATTCTAGAACTAGTGTCCGAAACTAAGTTACTTGGTGTCCAAACTGACAACCAGCTTAATTTCAACTCTCATCTTCAACTAAATATCAAAAAAACCCACCAAAAGCTGGGTATGCTCTACCGTCAAAACCATTACCTCACAAAGACCTCTAAAATCGCTCTCTCCTCTTCCTTTCTTATTCCCTCCCTGCTCTATGGCTCACCTCTCCTAACAAATCTTCAGTCCTCTCTAAAGAAACAACTTTCCTCTTGCTACAATAAGATCGCCAAGTTCGCTAGCGGCCACAGGTCATCAACCCACCACTGTTCCTCTCTTCAAAAACTAAACTGGCTTGAACTTCCTCATCAGCTCAACTACATTCAGCTCACCCTAGCCCATAAGCTCATAAATAACCCCTCTCTGTCCCTCCCTGTCTTCTGCTTTTAAGTTACATCTACCAGACAGAGTCTTAAGGTCTAACAACCAAAACCTACTAGTAGTACATAAACCAACACGTCCCCCAGGCAAATACCTTCTATCCTCTAACCTAGCCCGTCTTTGGAACTCACTCCCACCATCCATTCGTACCACCTCTAATCTTTATTCATTTAAAAAATCTCTACACACACATCTAAAGTTGCAATGGGAATGTTCCTGTTCTCATCCATCATAAAAATATGGAACTCTTAATCCTTCATCCATTCTTAAGCTATTCAACAAAGCCTATTTATCTTATCATTCCCTTCATAACTACATTCATTTATAACAAAACAACTCTACCTCTCTAAAGTCATACACAACTCACATCTATTTTACCTATTTCTATTACACTGTATTATATGAATGTTACCTCAAATGCAAAATCAATGACCTATTTTACATTTGTATAAGTATCTAAGCTATCTATTGTTTATTCCTGCCCTCTGGTTTGTTTTAAGGGCTTTTTAAATTGTTTGTACCTATTTTGTGTGTCTGTTTTTTTGGAGCTTTTCTCCCCAGGACTCCATTGAAAACGGGTTCTTTTAGGCCCAATGGACTATCCTGGTAAACCAACTGCAAATAAATAAATAATAAATAAATAAATTTCAGATGCCTATTCTGAGAGCTTCATCATGCCTTTCTTTAGGTCATTCTTTCCCACAAGTGCAGTGACTATGTCATATGTGTAGTTAGGGTGAAGGGACCTAAGGGCCCTAGTGTCACTGCATATCGTGGCACCTAAGAGATAGCTGACTGACTCCTTTTTGTAGTGGAATTTTATGTACTGTCTTGTTGTTTGACCATCAGTGTGACTCTGAGTGACCTGTACATTAAACCTTTGTCTAGGAGGTCTTTGTGGCTTAGACAGGGACTGCTTAAGTACTATGGCATAAAAAGGTTATTTATTTGTATAGGGCACAGTGGTGTGAATGGATGTTCAAAACTGCCAACACACTGGGTATAGTCAACAGACTTCGAAGAGAGGTTGGCCTCCAAGGTTAGTAACTACTTCCACCTGTCACATATGGAATAGCCTATAGGAAGAATCAAACTGCTGTCATGAGCATGAAGCAGCTCCTGCATTGCCTCAATGTTCTTATTGCTATCAGGCTGGTAAAGGACAAAACTGTGACTGCATTATATTTAGTGCCTGGGGAAATAAGGATAGTAATAAATGCAAATGAGCTGAATTGATAGACAGGGTCTTTATACTTGTGCACCAAAATGAACAGATTTTAAAAGTATTGTGGAAAAAAGAAAACTTTTAGGTAGTGTCTTCTGTACTAAGCAAGCAGAAAAATAACAAATGTAACTTGAGCTTAACAGTCTAAGGGGAGGGACGTCCCTGTTTGATCAACTACTGCTCGCTCGTATAAGCAGATAAGATGAGAACGGAAACAGTTTCCAAAGCCATTTTCTAATAAGGGCAATCAGTTGAATGGTAGTAGATTGCTTTTGTCTTTCTAGTGTGTAGAACAGTGTGCGCTAAGAAACTAGTCATTAAGACAACATATTCCACACTACAGCAGGTGGTGAAGACACAAAATGCTGACACAGGTTCTTCAGAGAACAGCATTAACAGCACACTATTATAGTGTGCCCTTAATATCACCACAGAGAAGAAAGGACTAGGAATAGAACCCACTACTTTAATGATCCATGAAGTAACTACTTTGCTTGGCACTCTGAGCATTCCTCTAGTTGCCCCCACCCACCTCAAACTGAGGGGTCTATATTAGATCAGCGAATGCTTAAACAAGTGAATGCTGATTCATCAAACTTATTTAAGCGAATGTTCAAAATATCGAAGCAGCAGAAACCCAACTTTTTTCCTAGGGAAAGAATTCGGTTGTCCGTTTTTGTTGCTTCGGTATTTTCAGTACTGTGGTGGAAAGTTACAGGTTGGATTCAGGTAAGTGTGCGATTGTGTGGATGTGAGTGTTAGGGTGGGTTAGGTGAGTTAGGGTTAGGGTGCGGGTTAGGTATGTGTGCGATTGTGTGGACGTGAGGGTTAGAGCGGGTTTAGGTGAGTTAGGGTTATGGAGCGGGTGAGGTGAGTGTGCGATAGTGACGGACCTTAGGGTTAGGGTTTGGGTTAAGGTAAGTGGATAGTTAGTGGTGTGTGCATAGTTTAGAGTAGGGTTAGGTATCAGATTTTAGGTGTATGTGTGTGGATTTCTGTTTGTTTGGTGTGCTTGTGCTGTGTGTATGTGTTTTGGATCAGCAATTTTTTTCCCTAGGAAAAAAATCGCTGATCTGACAGTTTGAGATTGTAGGCTTTCACTTACATAGGGTCGATCAATCACCATTTGCTTTTTTAAGCATTCGCTGATCTAATATAGACCCAAACTGAGTTATGGGGTAAAATAAATAAATGCATAAAAAATCCTACACAAGACAAAAAGCTTTTATGTTTCTACATTTCTACCTAATAGCACTTTCTACTGTCTGAAACACTTCACAGAAACTGCAACAAGCAGCTATACTAACTCCTTGCCACAGTCTGTAAATCATATCAGCAGCTATGACCTCACCCACTACTTAATTACATTAACTGGTAGTCTTCACAAGGACAGAGCAACACTTGACCCCAGCTATGACATCACTGACTTGCAGGTACCAATCATTACATTTTTAACAGTGATGATCGTGTCCCCTAACAGTTTTCACATGGGACAGCTGTCCCTTTCACAATGCACTAGCTATGACTTTGTAGAGGAGTGCAGGAGAGGGCAGGAGAGGTGGTGAGAGGATAGGGCAGGGCAGGAGAGGTGGTGAGTGGACAGGGCAGGGGAAGGCAGGAGAGGAGTTAAGAGGACAGGGCAGGGGAGGCCAGGAGAGGTGGTGAGAGGACAGGGCAGGGGAGGGCAGGAGAGGTGGTGAGAGGACAGGGCAGGGGAGGGCAGGAGAGATGGTGAGAAGACAGGGCAGGGGGGGGCAGGAGAGGAGGTGAGAGGACAGGGCAGGGGAGCACAGGAAAGGAGGAGAGAGGACAGGGCAGGGGAGGGCAGGAGATGTAGAGATAGAACAGAGCAGGGGAGGGCAGGAGAGGTGGTGAGAAAATAGGGCAGGGGTGGGCAGAAGAGATGGTGAGAGGATACTGCAGGAGTGGCAGGAGAGGAGATTAGAGGATAGAGCAGGGGAGGGTGGGAGAAGTTGAGAGATTAGGGGAGTGTGGAAAACAGGATGAAAGAGGAAAAGAGATCAGAGAAGAGAGAAGAGGAAATTGTGGTGGAGAAGAAAGGAGAGGAGGAAAGAGGAAAGGGGAGGTAAGAAGAAGCGAAGAGAGGAGAGGAGCAAAATAGATGCGGGGAGAGGAGAATGAAGGAAAGTGGAGCATAGGTGAGTGAAATATGGGGGGATAGGAAAAAAGAAGAAAGGGAAATAGGAAAAAAAGGTTTGGGGAGAGCGAATGGAAGGACAGAAGAAAAGAAGCGAGATGAGAAGGAAGAAAAGGAGGGGGATGGGCAAAAAAGCAAAGAATGAGGATGGGAAGAGAAGGGAGGAGAGGATATGAGATGACAGGAGGAGCGAGGGAAGGAAAAGGGAAGAAACGGGAGGAGAAGAAAATGCCTCCCTCTTCCCTTCTCTTCTCTTTTTAATCAGCAGGTGGAACAGGAACGGGCTGATGGCACAACTAAGCAGAGGGGTATGAGGGAATCAGTCACATGACAATTTTACATGTTGCTTTTGGAGAAATTCCATTCTCCAAAAACAGCATTAATCTTCTGTAATGCATGAAGTTTGAGGCACAAAAACTAATGTTGCTCTAGCTCTTCCACAGAGTCTGGCATAAGAGAAAAAAAGAAGGTGCCGACAGTAGAGCTAAAGTGGAAGGAACGGTACAGCAGGCATTGTGCGGAGATACTAAACTTCATGCTTTTCTTGCTTTATTTACATCAAGCCATGGATGTTTACGTGAACTCATTGGCTGGACTAGTGGTATCCATGAAATTTGTAACGTTGCTGCATACAGTTTTAGGCAGGCTTTCATGTTCTTTATGCAGAGTGCTTATCATTGTTTAGGGCAACCGCTGTGGTGCAGTGGTTAGTGTTGCCACCTCACAGCAAGAGGTTCTCTGGTTCGATCCTCGGCTGGAGTGCCTTCAGTGCAGAGTCTCCATGTCCTCCTTGTGGTCGCATGGGTTTCCTCCTGGTGCTCTGGTTTCCTCCCACATCCCAAAGACATGCTGTAGGTGGATTGGACACTCTAAATTGGCCCTAGGTGTGAGTGTGTACATGTGTTTGCCTTCTGTGGAAGGTTGGGTGCTGGGCTGGCAACTTGACACTGTAAAATTCCACTGCCAATCGTGAGCGGACAGGTGATCCGCTGTGGCGACCCCTAACCGGGAAAAAGCCGAAAGAAGAAGAATAGTGCTCACCACTGTTTGCACTGCAGTGTATAGAGGTCTGGCAAAATCCTCCATTTCTTGCCACTGATGACACGTCATATGAATGAGTATACTGTGGGAGCATAATTAGCTAAAAATAGTAACGTCATAAAAGACAATAGGCAACACGACTGGAACAACTACGCACAAATTTATTATTAAGTGCTTTTCGTCCAAAACATATAGTTCAACTTCATCAGATAAAAAAGACAATAACCATACTAGTTTAAATAAGACTAGAGAAAGTCACCTGATTTCCTAGCCCTTCAAAATTTAAAGAAACAATACTTTAAAATCATGATTAAAGAGTGAAAAATGTTTTCTTTCTTTTTTGTTTCTTTTTGTTAGTTTATACCTAAGCAGCAGCAATATCATCTTAAAATACATATAAAATAATCACATATTGTATAATAAAACAAGAAATTCATATGAATAAGCTTTTCAGTTTTAAACAGCATGCTATAGAGCACATATCACTTAAACCTGGAAAATTATATGCATTTAGGCAAATTTGCCATAAAAACTCTGGTTTTTCTAATTCCCCCCGTAAATGGACCACCCCTTGCATTAATTTCTATTTGGTCCAAAATTTAAATGTATGTTCTGGATAGAAGTTAATATGTTTTGCCAAGGCGTTATCCAATTTGTGCTTATTAATACAATATATATGCTCATACACCCTATCTCTAATTCTATGCTGTGGTGGTGGATATTTTTTTTAATTTATTTCAATTAAAAAAATATGACGAGTGTATATATTTACACGTGTCACAATCCAGCTGAAGTGATAATAATGTCTCATCTTGACATCTCCAGCATCCTTACTAGTGACAAATGTCCATGAATCATGAGTCTTCATGGTTAAAATGCAGCCCACCACAGCTCTACTAGCCTTCTTGGTCCCTCCAAACAAATCTTTTTACCAGAATAGTAGTGATCCCAGCTTCTAGATTTGTTGCCAACTTTATTTCTGAAGCTCATATATTTATTTTGCAGCTGTTACAGCAGTTAAGGTTTTGAGTTGAAGTTCCTATGGTACCGGGTTTGATTCCCTCACTTCCCATTTGCCTACTGTGTGATCTTAAGCAAGTCACTTAACTATACATGATTCCTGGGTCACCCTGAAAAGGGACTGTGTGTCCAGTGGGTCTATCTGGTTAACAAGTGAGTATTATTATTATTTAATATTATGCCTTCATGTAAGTTTATATCTTGTAAAATTCAACATGATGCTCTGCCGACTTGGCTCTATTGAGTGTTTATAGACCTGTACTGTCATCTAACAGGCTGCCTTTTTAACAATCACGTTCTCATTTGCTGGAACATCTGTAGCACCTAATGGACTTTTCTACCATTTCCATCAGTCTCCAGTCAGCATTTATTCCATATTATTATCATTTGTGTCACTATGGTACTACAGCACACACATGTACATGGTTAAGGCAGGGTGTGGTAGGGTTGCACCCACTTTAAAAATGTGAACTAACAACTTACAATGAAATGTTATTCATTGTTTTAGCCTTTTCATAAGTACAGCATGGGAAATCTGTTTTGTAAATAGAAACAAGGAACATTTTGCTTTTATAAGTGTACATTTTAACAGAAAGGGCAAGAATGATTTAATCTTAGCCCTTAGAACACGGAAGAATATTTCTAGCCAAGTGTAGCCTACCTTCTAGGTCACTATTTCTCAAATGGTGAGGTCAGACTCTGTGAGAGGTCTGGGCCTGATCCAAGGAGGCCCAAGCTAATCTGTTATTTACATCCTTAACTATTTTTTCATATGATTTGAATCCAATAGGTTAGGAATCCAATTTAACATGCAATGCGTTTGTATATCTGACTCCAAATAAGTACAAAACATGAATAATTAGCCAAACATTGATTATTTGAAGCATGCTTTTGTGGACTCATGCAAGTTTGTGTGTTCACTCTCATACATTTGTAAACCACAGCATGTTTTCTTTTTTTTTTTTTTTTTGTGCATAGCAGATCGAAGTATTTGTTCCATGGCAAGAGGAGGTTTAAAATAATTTTCTGTGGCTTGTGGTAGACTTGCTGTGACAAAAGTCTGAAAAGCTGTTTCATGCTCTGCTTGATGTGGTCCATCTGTTCTTAACATGCACTTCTCAATATTCTCCCGGGCTCAAATTAATGCCAGTAACACTATAACACTGGTGAACAGCTGCAAGCACTCACGGATACTAACACACACACACACACACACACACACACACACACACACACACACACACACACACACACACACACACACACACACACGCATGCTGCACCCTCTCAAATACTCTGTGTGTCTCTCTTTCTTACTGCTTTCTCTTCAGGGATGCACACAGAGGATCATTTAATTCTTTTTATGTCTGCACTAAAATGCTGGTTTCCAAGACAACTTGAGACAACTGCAACTCACAAAGACAATCTGCTGAGGTTTTTAAATATAGCATTTGCTTTCATTTAAAAAAAAAAACATCACTTACTTTTTACTGCATTTCAATGCAGACTGAAGTTATAATAGTCAGAAAAAAGTAACAGAGAAATGTGCACCCCCTCTGTGGAATGAATATTATATAAGTTCCTTATACAAGTGCTGAGAGGTATATATATATATATATATATATATATATATATATATATATATGTATGCACTTATAGAAATATGAGACTACCTTCCTTATAATATATAAATTGCCTTATACAGCACTTAACAACACAAAGATACTTAACCAAGCCAGAAAGGAGATTTAGATTTTGTATCAGTTCCTGAATTACAGTTTGAAGTTTTGAATGGATTCAAGTTCAGAAGGAGGAAAGAATTACCAATAACTGATGTGGGGCTTGAACTATGATCCTGATTCTTAGTGTCAAGATCCCTCAGCATACCAGCAAAATGCAGAGAGAGGAAAGAAAATTGGAATGATTTTGAAAAGTGGCAGGATAATTGAGGCACCCTGTATACTAAAAAAGTTCAGAAAGAAGGTATGCTGCAGGTTTCAGTCCCCTGACCTAAATACTGCAAAATGTTACCATTTAGCTCTGTATTCTGCATTGCACCCATGATTTAATCTGCATCTCCACAATGCATGGAGACTGTGCCAGTTGTAGCCAATGCACTAAAGTTAGCTGCATATTGAAACAAATCAACTTGCTGCAGCATGCAACTGACTCAGGGCTGCAGGGGTTTGATTATATTTCTGCATCCCTTTCCAAAAACCAGGCACATTGACCTTTTCTTAAACATTACTTGCTTGTAATATAATAAGTTGAAATACCGACTTAAAATAAACTGCCGTTGTTTACAAGAAAGATGACAGGCCGTGGTGACTATTAAAGTCATACACATTTCTTTGCTTCTGAGCAATAGGGGTGCGAAGAAAAAACAGATTTCATGACAGTCCTTCAATATAATATTAGCAGTAGACCACTTGAGGGCAGTAGATACCACTTAACGTCAAAAGATGACTGCAGCAATGATTCTGAAAGGTTGGACACTGTTTTCCTGCTTTCTACCTGCTGAATGCAGTGTTGTTAAATATTTAAAACTTTGGACACATCATAATTACTACTTCTGAACCCTCATAGCCAGCAAAGAACACTGATCCTGTGGTTTCCTGTTTCTTTTTGGTCCTCCTTCCAAGTTGTAAACATTGGTTATAAGGTAGAGCCCATATTTTATATATACATTGTATGCACATGTCTGTTGATCAAACTATCTATCTCTCTGTCAATATATATGATGTGTATATATGTATACATATATATATATATATATATATGTATATCATTTGGTCAACAGCCCATTTTGTTCAAACCAGAATTGTCTTCACTTTGTTGCGATTCCGGTTTCATTGATCTGTGTAACTGAATGGTGCTGTTAGTCGGGCTAAGAAGATGTCAGAGATTTTGTTGGTAGATTTGTGTGTGTGCATGTGTGATTGATTGAATTCTAGGTGTGCTGAGTGGTATATAAGATATTTACACACATGCACGCGCGCACACACACACACACACACTTTATATATATATATATATATATATATATATATATATATATATATATATATATATATATATATATATATACACACACACACACACACACACACACACACACACACACACACACACACACACACACATGCAAACACACCATACACATGCACAAATGCACGCACACATACACACACACATGCACACATAGCCGTGTAGTACTTAACTGCTGCAGTTACTGCCGCACTAACAGCTATGCTCCTTCCATAGACAGGAGGACACATTCTCATTGCTTCACACCAAAATAAAGAGGCAGAGATCATCTTCAAGTTACTGTATTGTGCTAAGTCCAGGAAAGTGCACATGGCTAATTTGCATTAGCTGTGCCCCCCCCCCCCCCCCACTGCTGTATCTACACACAGTGATGTCTGGAAAACTGCTGTAGATCTAAAATAGTGCTACAGTGGTCTCTGAATCTGTAATACATATTTATCTGCTTGTTCAAACCTGCTGGAAAAATGTTGTGCATTGTGCTACATGTTTCTAAAGATGCTCCAAGGAGTTGTGGTATGACAGATGGATACAGAACTGCGTTTAAAAATCTCAGATTTTTTTAGTTGTCCAAGATAATAAAAAGGTGACATAGTACCTTCCTGCAGCTCTTAGGAACTTTTAATGGTGAGGGGCACTCATTTTAATGGTGAGGGGCACTCATTTTAATGTTGAGGGGCACTCATTTTAATGGTGAGGGGCACTCATTTTAATGGTGAGGGGCACTCACTTTGAGTAATTATCTACCAAAAGGCTCTTTTCTTTAAGCCCTTTTTATTTATTTTACAAAGCCAAACAGACGCATGCATATTATCCAAAACATATAACAGCTGACAGTAAACAATTGCATCAGGTTATTCCCATTACAAGGCAAAAAACTGTACATGTGGTTGCCTATATGACAATTTATTGCGACTATATTCTAAATAATAACAATAAAAAATCTTTAAGTCAGCTGCATTCATTTATTTATTAACCAGGGCAGAGCACTGATCCATAAGGACCTTTTATCAGGTGCAGTCCGATTTATTTATTCCCACCCTGAAGACAAATATAGAGACAGAAAGAATCAAACCCTGGACCACACTAAACAGCTTTTTAACAATGGTCTTAATCCCCTACACTAACTGCCAAACTATTTCACTACCCAAACTGCCAAGAGTATAAAATAAAATGTTATGCTGTGCTTTAATGTGATTTGCTCCTTTATTGAATATCTGGTCTATTAAGATGGCTATGGCAAGATTTCAGCTCACTGCCCTAATACAAATTGGTGATCTAATGCTATTAAATGTTGACTCATATGGTACAGGGAAGGCTCATGCAATTTCCTAAAACTATGGAGCATCACAGTAAAAATGTAAAGGAAGTGATATGAGTAATGCAAAAAATTTATTGGGTTCCAGTATGATCGCTAAGCACCCTTCTGTGGTTGCATTCCTTGGGAAAACTTGCTATAATTGCAGAAGCTATTTTTTTCACATTCAGTAAAATCATCTGGTTCTGAATGGTGGAAACTGCAGGTGCATGATAGTCAGTCTTTAAACTAGAAATCTGGAAGTCGTGAACAGGAAGTATACCTGGTGTTTTAGGTATTAGGCTAATTATATGATATACAATAATCAGCCAGAATTCATTGTGCTTCCTGTAGAAATAATTTGGTTTTATTTGTTTGCTTCTTTGTCTATTTATGTGAAGTGGACCTCAAGAGTCCTATTTTTAACCATGCAGTTATTATACAAAATGCATTAAAGAAGAATTCTAGATATTGCAGGACATTTAAGCCACCAATATAAGAAATGTAGTGTGTAACATAGGCTTATAGGTTCATAGGTAGGTTCTAGGTTATCGGCCCTGGGGCCTATATAAGCCTAACCAAAAAGTTTCTTTGGCTTTTGCCACCCAATAAAATTATTTTCCTGTGCCCCTGTCAAGCAGTGCCACAGAAGTGATCCCCGGGGTGAATTTTCTATTTCCCATCCAGTCGTCAAGGTTTTTCTTAAAGAGGGCCAATGAGGAGCTTTGCTTGACATGAATGGGTAGTTTGTTCCAGAGTATGGGAAGTCTCTGGGACAGGAATCTATCCCTCCGGCATGTTCTGTTTATTGTGGTGACAAGATTTAGTTCCCTGGAGCGTGTGGTTTGGAGAGATTGGGATTTCTTTAAGTGTACCATGCCCAAAAGCTCTGGGTTTGACATAGCTTTGTATGTTAGGCAGAGATCGCCTCTGAGTAGGTGGTATGCGACAGAGTAGAGCTGGAATTTTCTGAGATGGCCTGTGTATGGCATCTGTATGAGTCCAGTAATCCTCTTAGTAAGGTATAGAATTGTCAAGGATGGTTGGCTTTTACATTAACAGCTGAAGCAGGTATACTTTGATAAAAAGTTCAGTTCAGCTTTCTCCTATTCTAGGATGCTGAAATAAGTAGAAATTGGTGACCTGGAAAATAATTTGCATTCAAGTAAGAAATGATGAGTCAGCTACAAAAACAGTAGTCATAATGACTTTGTTTATTTTACAAAGCTGCACTTTTTTATTTTAGTTATGCTTGTGTCATTTATTTTACTTGCAGGAATCTGCAGGCATGTAATACTGTATTATATGGTATCAAACAATGGTACTGTGTGATACTGTACAGAGGTGGACTGTTCTGTACTGTTCTATAACTGTTTTACACTGTCCCATTGACTATTATATACTTAATATTGTGATACATCGCACACTGCGTTGCATTGTTTTTGCACTGTTTGCACTTCTTCACTGTCCCTTGAAATATCATACCTTTCCTTCTCCCTCCTAGACAGTCGAAGAGTTATCAAATTCCATAATATTTATTTATTTAACATTTGTTTACTGGGAAATTCTGACTTGGAATGAACTAATTTTCAGTGGAGGTCCAGGGAAAATGCTCCAGATGCATGTCTTTGTAATGTGGGAGGAAGCCGGAGCACCCAGAGAAAAACCACATGAATGCAGGGAGGACAGGCAGACTCCAGCAGGCACCATTGCCACAAATCGAACCAGAGAACCTCTTGCTGTGAGCTGACACCACTGCATCATCCTATAATGTTATAATTAATAATGTTATACAACATACGCCACCTGACATTTTTAGATGAACCATGGGTCCTTGGTCTGTCTTTGCTCTATCAGGTGCAAGACTTCTAGCACTACACATTCTGAGGAACTTGTTTAAAATGTTATGTACTTACTTAATGCACCTTTGAAATTAATACCAGATGGAGTCAACATATGATATGTGCAAATGCTTACAACTGGAGACAAACCTCACATACAAAGTTATCAATTCCCATACTAGTAACACATCTACACAAAAGCTAGGTGCTCTCAAAATCACTTCAGAACCAATAAGACCTGCAGCACAGATTTATGCACCATGGCCATACATCATCATCAGTACACTAACACTCACACCATACCTGAGATAGCTTGTTTCAACACCACCACAGACAAGTGTTATCAGAGTTGGTTAGACAAGTCCTTCAGGCTACAAGGACAGTCCACTCATAATGCTACTGTACCTGTTATAGGTCATGTCATAATTTGACATACACATGCACCACTCAAGAGGTAGAGGAAAGACTGTGTAACAGTCAACTACCCCTCAGGTGCTAAAATCCACCATATCTGTATGGTACTCATGCCCCATTGCCTCATTTATGAATATAACATGGTAATTTTTATGTGGATGTGAATAACTTGTCATGCACTCCCTTAGAACATATGAAGAGGGACACAATGGGGTCTCTGGGTAGGTCTTGGAAGCTGGAAAGACTCTAGTCGTGAACAAGATCTCATCACTAAGAATGAGACCACATATCAGCAAAAGATGGCTGACTTTAAAAATTGACTTACCTATTAGTGTTAGCCTGGTGTGATATATGGAAGGCAGTCTCAGCTATTTCACTAAGGATGGTCTGCACTTATCTCCTCTAGGTTTTTGCATACTGGTTAAACTTCTTTATCCTCCATAAGTGCCCTTTTTAGGCAATGCCAGTCTATTTAGGCTTCCAAGCTAGTAAACATAAATTCAGACCTGGAAATTATCTCATTCTTTCTGGGGAAACCCTGGAAGTTTGCACTGTAACACCCCAATGGGCGGAGCCTAAGCTTTTTGATAGACACAAATTATGTCCTCACATTTCAAACAAATGTTCATATCTCTGGCACCATAGGGGTTACTAAAGAAGTGTAAACGGTAAACTCTTCATCACAAATTATTTTTAAAGCAGTATTATTCTTTAGGTTTTAGGTCTTAAACTGGATTTTATAAGTCAAAATAAACACAAACTATTAATGTTTATAATATTTTGTAAACATCTTACAATATTTCAGCAACTGCTCAAGTTACACACATACTGCCAGCAGCATTTTGTTCACCTAGCTGAGAACTTTTATACAAGGCTAAGCAGTTTTGCTGGTGCTATTTAGTTGGCAAGAAATTTAGGAAAACATGACATTTATGGCAGTATAAATAAATATTATATGAATGGCAATTAATTTATATTTACCTGCACTAGACAGAGGTCAAATATCAATACAGTTGTGTTTCCCATTGTCTAAGCTTTAAGATGACATTTTTAAATATTTTGTATTTAGCATGATTTTGCAATTATTAATGCAAATATGAAGTAGCAATATTTAACACCTAGAGGCAAGATGTAACTGCAAAAACACCTAGAAGTGTCACCCAGCTGTAATGAGTTATCAACTCGGTGCTGCTCAGTGCTAGGAGCCTGAATGAGAATATCTCCTTCCTCAAGGCTTTCTTTACTCTAGAAAACATTGATATTTGTGTGGTCACTGAAATCTGGCTCCAGAACTGTCAGCACTCCCTCCTTACCTGGCTTCTCTGCCTGCTCATATTCAGATCTGCAAGTGTAGACAGCAGAAATACTTGTGATGGTATAGTAGTCTTTATCCAAATTATTATTAATTGTAGATTAACCAACCATGACCATGATCTTAAACTCCTTCATGTCCTAGTACCAGTAATCAAGATGTCCTAGAACTGGTAACTAAGAACTCATAGCAATCCCATCCAGCGACAGAACTCCATCAATGATTTCCACAAATTTTGTAACATGTTGTTGTTGTCTTTCGGCTATTCCCGGTTAGGGTCGCCACAGTGGAACTCCGGTCCGCTAATGATTGGCAGTAGATTTTCACGAATGCCAAGGTGCCAGCTCGATGTTCAACCTTCAACGAAGGCACGCCCATTTACGTATGTCTTTCGAATGCCCACTCAACCGCAGGGAGGACATGCAGACTCCACACAGAAGGCACTCCTGCCGAGAATCGAACGGGAGAACCTCTTGCTGTGAGGCAACAATGCTACCGCTGCACCACCGTGGAAGTAACATATCTTAATAATATATCATAATAAATTAGAGTCCCTTTCGACTAATCCAAATTCCATCTTTCTAGAGAACTCTTCAGATAAATGTGTTTAATGATTCCCTGATTTTATCACTGCAAACTCCTAGAGAAAATATTACCCGCTCCACTAGAGGCACCAATATTCTTGAATTTGCCCTCACAAATATGGTCTATGTCTTTTTCTCACGTGTGGTCACATCTTACCAGACAGTTCAGATCAGTGAAGTATTCTGTTCACTGTGCCAACCCAATATAGGTCAATGACCTCCTATCATCTTTCAAGACTTTTCAAAAGCCACTCAGTGACGATTATGAGATGGTTTAACAGCCTCCAATCCCACAGTGATACAATGGCAAATACTGCTGCATATATGCAAATGTTTGTAGGCCCATCTCAACTGTTGAAGAGTCTCATATTTTATTTCATCACAAACACAATGGCAAACTTAAACAAACCCTTCTGCTGGAACTCAACTATAAACAGACTCTACAATAAAGAAAAACTCATTGTCCAAAAAAAAAAGAATAGCACAAAAAATCATCATGTAATAATCAACCTCAAAAAGGTTTAACAAAAACGCGAGAGCAAATTATACAGATAGAATTATGAATTAAAAATGTCTACACCAACAAATGATAAGCACAAGAGATTTTCAATCATGTAGAGAACTTCAAAAATACTGCTCTGTACTGCACAGAGCTTATCTCTAATGGCATCACCCCATTAGACCCTGAAGATATAGCTAGTATCATTGCAGACTAATTGAACTTCAAGTTGTGCACTCTCTCTCTCACCTCCAAACATCCCAACACTGAACATACAGTCCATACAACTTCAGTAAATATATGTGAACAGACAAAGGTAGCACTTTCCAAGAACAAAAACACTAACTCTATAGGTTCAGATGACATTATGAGCTGTTTCCTGGTCAGTATGAAATATGGAGGACATGTGTAATTGATCATCTCCATAAGGAAGCCCCACTATAGACCCTGGTAATTACAGACTTATCAGCCTTGTCAGCATAATTTGCATAGTAATACAACACAACATCATAGGCATCAGAAAAAAGGAACACAGGGAACTTACAAATCCTAGACTCTAACTAATTTGGCTTTATAAAATGTAGTTTATACCTAGTAAACCTAGTTGACTTATTTGAAAATAATGACTAAATGAGAGTAAAACCATGTACACGGCTTACTTTGTGTAGGTGTTTGACACCGTGCCTTACTCTGGCATCATTACTAAACAGGTCAAGCTTGGTATAAATTCCTATGTAACCCACAGGAATCCCAAAACAACAGTATATTCAAGTTCAGGGGCAATTATCATCCCAGAGACTTGTCACCAGTTGTGCACCCCAGCGCTCCGTCTTTGGGAACTTTGTTTTGTTTACTCTTCTCTAATGTAAGATCTGACAGTAAAGTCCTCCGTCTGACAACGCTTATGGATGACTGCAGGCCTGGAGCCATCATCCACTCCCATGAAGACACTCAGATCAACCAGGATGGTCTAACTCAGATAAAACTTGTGGTGTCAGGATCATGGTTTAAAGCTGAAAGTCAAAAAATGTAGCTTTTTGCAGTTTGGGGAATATGAACTGTTGAACATATTCCACATAAACAACAACTCTTTAAAACAGACACTGTCACTAGAGACCAAGGCACATTCATGGATATCTTCACATATTGACTAATGCCTAATGCCTTGGTTAACTGATTACTAAGAACATTTTCTCTCAGTCAAAAGAGGTCATCATTCCCCCCCACTCATCCCTCATCAGATCCATACCTAGAATGCAATGTGGCCTTTAGTGTATGCATATATAACTATATATATATATATATATATATATATATATATATATGTATATATATATATATATATATATATATATATATATAATTTGTAATGACAAACCATTTCATGTATCCAAAACTTTCTGTATTGACCAAAACCCACACTTTACCTAAACAAATTTGATCACACTTTTTTGACATGTCCTTGCATTCAGCAACGCACACATTCAACCACTTCTGCAAGCACATTTGGAATTTGACCAACTATACTTTTGACAAATTGATAGTACCCTCCCCACACATACATTATATAGATGTATATATGTATTTGGGCATATAGGTGCATTACCCAAGGTCGAGCTTGCACTCTGTCAACATCTGTTTGGTCAACACTATTTGGTTGATGTTTTAGAAGATGTACAATTTTAAGACAAAAAAAAAACAGCTGCAGGGCTATATCTGAAAAACATATTTATTCCAGAAATGTTGAACACTTTCATTTATTTATTGGGAAAGTCTGACTTGGAACAAAACTGATTTTCAGCAGAGTCCCAGTGAGAATCATTCCAGATGCATGTTTTTGTAATGTGGGAGGAAACTGGAGTATCCGGAGAAAACCCACATGAACGTAGGGAGGATATGGAGACTTTGCACAGAAGGCACTCCAGCCAAGAATTGATCCGGACAATCTCTTGCCAGGAGGCAACAATGCTACTGCTGAACCACTGCGCCATCCATCTACTTGACTTCTTCAGAACAGAGCCATGCTTCGGTTTTTGATATACAACTTTTCAGCCAATTAAAACCTGGCACAATAGAAATTCAGCCAAAGAAATACTTTCAAGAATACAATATTACCACTCAGTTGTCCCATAAAACAGTCACTATTATTCATCTAGAAAGTTCTAAAAACATAAGACTTCAGCTGGTTTTGCATGCTAGATAATCTTCTACAGGAAGCCATCCTGCTAAAGCATGCAGTCATTCATTCAATTAAATCCTAAGAGTAGACTAGTGGAACACATTTTGCAAAGTGCTAGGAATCTAACATACTTTGCTTCATATCAGTAATGGTATTCCAGAACAGAGCCACTAATGATCCATTTCCAATAAGTGCCATGATTTATACCAATATAATCTAATCTTCACTGTATGTCCACCAGAACAGGATGCACTCCATACATGCATGGTTTTATCAGTGGGAATAGCAACACAGCCACACTTCTAAGTTGAGTGCACACATCTAGATATCGTTTACATCTGTCTTTCAGGTGCATGACTCAACACAGGGTCATGCTTTGTAACGCACATTTCCCTGGTTTCCCCCTTTTCTCCCTAAAGTAGGTGGCATGATGATGTAGTGTTAAACATTTCTGTCATATGATTTAAGGTTCAGTACCTCCTTATGGTTACTGTCTCTGTATAGTAAGGGAGCTCATCCTTTGTTTTTTTTTTCCCTCCAGCATTTCTGCCTTATGGATTCCACACAAAAATTTGTGCTAGTTGACTAGCTACTCTAAAATGTCCAAATATATTGCATTTGCCCTCAACGTTATGCATCAGTTTGGGGCTGAAAAAGGTCTGCGAGGATTAGTTGTTTTACATTTAAAATAATGATCTTATGATATTTTACAAACAGAAATATGGGGTCCTTTAGCAGGTCCTGCCTCATTATTGGGGTCAAACCAAACAATAAGCTTGTTGAACACAAAACAAAAAATATGTATCAGATTTATTTAATTCTAGCTCAAAGAATAGCAGCTTTAAACATTCCTTTAACCTTTATCAGTGATAATTTCCAAAATGCAGGTATGTTTATTGTTCCTCATGGATTATTGATGTCTTGACTTCAGCATATGTTGTTCCTTTTTGTGTCTACATTTTTGCTGCAATCTGTTTCTTTAATGTGGGCTGTTCACTGCTATACAAACACCTAAATTTATATCCTTAATTGCTAGTCTATAACTTGTTTTGTGAACTGTTCTTGTCTTTTTCCAGAGGATTCTTTCTATATCAAATGATACCCTCTCTTACCAGAAGAAGACTATATAAGCAGTTTCACTACGGGCTTGTAAAATGTTAACAGCTTCCTTCTTGTTAATAAAATTGGTTTGCATGTGCATTAATATTTTATTTGGCTGTGGCAAGCTTAGATGATTGCATCAAATATTAGATATATTCCAAGGCCATTCTGTTTGTTGTTTTCATATAAAAGAAGCAGTTCTTTATTTTTCCACAGTACTCTCACAAAATGCATAAAAGGTGCTTTTGTAATTATATTTTGCAGAAGATGAAAACCATGCATACTGAAATCCACAATTTTGTGATGCAAATTAAAGCAAATTGAACAGGAGAACACAGTATGTGACTTGCGGGAACTGTCACCAGCCTAGGGATGGGCTGCATCTGTTAGACTTCACGCTCGTGATTAAACCACACCAATTGTGGGTAGATCTTCAATATACAACACCCAGTCATTGGTTATTGCTATAATAAAGGCTGGGATATTACAAATTATAGCAGGTGAGCACAGACAGAGGATGCCTAGTTTTGATTCAGTTTGACCACTGAACATCCCCAGTACAATTACAATGGCCAAAGTCCATGCACACATGATTAGAGCCAGGATCATACCTCTGCCTACTACTGCAAAAAATCTGGACTAGGCCAGAAATAATAAGAGGATAAATGCCCATAAAATAAGGACAGATTTTGAATACTGCTCTTGTAAACTTAGAAAGTTGCTACAATAAAAGGTTTCCCCCAGGATTCAGTAAACTCATTGTAGGCTCTGTGCAGAACCCACACAGAGAGTATCCATGATCACGACCACGGTCAGCATGCAGCAGTACACAATGCATATCAATGAGGCACGGCACACCTAAGTGAGATTTCGTAGCTCGTGCCAGTATTGTGGCCTTTGTAAATCAACACGGATATCGAGTCTGTGTAAAGGAGAGCACAGATGGTCCACTCCACCCCTAAATGAACAGTACACATAACATCATGCAGACCATACCTCTCAACCTTAGAGCAAGACATCTGCACAAAGCCATCAAAAATAGGGTGCAGAAAGTGGCCAGAAACAAGGACACTTTTGAAATATTGCTTTTACAAACTTAGAAAATTGATAGAACTGTTTCTTTCAGAATGCTGCCTTACTGCCACTCCCCACAAGGACCAGTACACATCATAAGTCATGCAGACCTTTCAACCTTTTATGGCAAGACATCTGGACAAAGCCATCAATAAGGGGAGAAAAGTGGCCAGAAACAGGGACACTTTTTAACTATTGCTCTTACAAACTTAGAAAATTGATAGAACATCAGCTTTTGCAGAATGCAGACCTCTCAACAT
This sequence comes from Protopterus annectens, assembly GCF_019279795.1. NCBI lineage: Eukaryota > Metazoa > Chordata > Ceratodontiformes > Protopteridae > Protopterus > Protopterus annectens. The sequence continues at coordinate 497,077,707 of NC_056740.1, read as the reverse complement.
TTTATGGCAAGACATCTGGACAAATCATGACATCATTTGGGAACAAAGGGCCAAATATAGGGACACATTAAATATTGCTCTTATAAATGCAGAAAGTTGCTAGAATTACAGAATTTGTGTTAGCATGCATTTTCTGAAGGATATGAATTCTGAAACTTAAATATCTATCATTATTTAGTAAATTCAGTCCTCAGTGGTTTGGCTGAAAACCACAAATTTTATGAGGAATGCACCACAAATATGAGGCAAAACTCTACACATTTTGTGACAATGTGGAGAGTTGAGCAGTATGGCCAGGATACGTTTTTGTTGTGTTGCAAACACAGCATGTATGGAAGACAGTGACTCATCCTTCTTCTAAAAGCATAACAATGGAGTAATAAATAATAAATATGCATTTGAGGTGGTATTTTAGTTGGCCCACAATAGCAAAAACATCTTTCCCAAAGCTCAGTCACTATACCATGTTTCTATATGTAGTGCTATACATAGATACAACAGAAACAGCAACCATAATCACCCCCTCAACAGGGCTGCTCTTAGTCTTTGCAAAAATTGTAGTTGGTACATCCCTAATTCACAGCTGGCTCAAATTATGAGTTAGAATAGATAGCTTTCACATCAGTGTTAATTAATCGCATATAATTTCACAGAAACAAATGAACTATGGCAGACTGGTGCCTTATACTACCACTACTTAAAAAGTATGGTTAAAGTCAGCAGCGCAATCCCATGGAAGTGTACCTCTCAACCTATTATATTAGGAAATTGGGACAAAATCTAACATAATGGTGGGACAAAGGCCCAAAGGTAGGGAGTTATTTTAAACATTGATCTTATAAACTCAGAAAAGTGCTATAACAACAGAATTTATGTTAGCATGCATTTGCTGGAAGATGTGAAGTCTGAAACTCAAATGTATGTCATTATTTAGTGACTTCATTTCTCATTGATTTGTTAGAAAACCACGCATTTTATAAGAACAGACCAAAAATATGAGGCAAAAATCTGGAAACTGTGAAAATTGCTACAATAAACGGTTTCCCCCAGGATTCAGTAAACTCATTGTAGGCTCTGTGCAGAACCCACACAGAGTATCCATGATCACGACTGCGGGCAGCATAAATAATAAATAAATAATAAATATATACAAATAATAAATAAATATTAATTAATACATTGAGAGCATGATGATGCAAGTATGACCATGTGCATGTGTGACAGTTGAGAGGCATTCATGGAAGTATGAAAAATGCAATAAATGGAAGAAATTCTCAAAATAGTACAACATACTTAGCATCTACAAAAGTAAATATATTTAATGTTAATGGTGGTTAAACATAACTCCTAATATAAGAATATTTAAGCAAGGTAATTACATTAAAACATAAGGTGAACTGGTACAAGGAACCTATTTTTCCTGGCATCCCATGACAAAGTTGCAATCAAGCAGGGTGTGCACTTGTGCAGTGCAGGAATTTACAGTTGTCACTGACTACAAAGATTCAATATTCACAAATTAGACGGCTGTTTGGGAAATTTCCCTTTCCCTGAGATGTAGAAACATCAGCATTTGCAAATATTAAGGGGTCACTGGAAGAAATGAAGTCTTTGCCCCAAATTTTTTTTCTCCCAACACGGACAGAATTCAAAATTCTGACTTACATGATGATAGCAAGGATTCATGAAGCAGAAGTTATTTTAAACGATTAATAACAAGGATCAGTATTTGGCTGTCGGGCATTCTGTGTTTACTCCCCTGTAACTTTGTTAGACCATTCAGTATCCACCATTGTGGTCTGTTTCCAATACTCCTGGATAAATGCTGAACAATCTATGTCCGAAGACTGATGTCCAAAGACTGACTGCTGTACAATTATATCCTGTAATGAAGCAGTCAGGTTCCTGATTAAAGTAAAAGTACAGTTCTGTACACTTACCATAAATGTAGATGTTCAAGTGTATTCACTGTTGCAGTCATTACATTTGGGTTATCCTGCTGGCAGGTTGCCCTCAGTCGGCCTGAATTCCAAAGTCTTGGGTCCTGCGTCGGTTGCTGTCGCCCCTTCCCTGACGTCAGGTCTTCAGATGCAGCCGACGCCATTTTCTTCAGTTTTTCTTGCCCCAGATGTCAGGTGCCCCCAAAGGGTAGGCTAGGTATATATATAAAACATACATGCACCAAAATAAACTTTACCTTCATCTACAAACAAATACACCACATAGGTTGTATAGTTCAGAGAATTAAAGATAAGTTCCAGCAGAAGTAAGAGGGATGGCGGGTGGGTAACCTGGACTGCAACAGTGAGTACACTTGAACATCTACATTTATGGTAAGTGTACACAACTGTACTATGCTCTTTGTGTTTCACTGTTTCAGTCATTACATTTGGGTAGAGTCCCAAAGCTATGGTTGGGGGGCTGGAGCTAAACAATATGAGGAGTGGCTATGAGGCCCTGCAGAACTGCAGTGGCAAAGCCTGCTCTGGATTTAGAGTAAAATGGCAGATTGTAGTGCTTTGTAAAGGTATGCACTGAACTCCAAGTAGCAGCCTCTAAAATGTCTTTGGTTGGTACTCCCCTGAGAAAGGCTGCCGAAGTGGCTGCCGCTCTAGTTGAATGTGGCCTAATGGCCCTTAGGCACTGGCTTGCCATGCTGAAAGTAGCAGAAACGAATGCAGTGACCTAGCCACTTTGAAATGGTCTGCTTGGAGATAGCCTTTCCTTGTGATCCTGCAGCATATGCCACTAGTAATTGTTCTGTCTTTCTGAAAACTTTAGTTTTGTCCAAATAGAATCTAAGTTGTCTGTGTATGTCCAAAGAATGCAAAATTTTCTCCCCCTTGTTCTGTGGATTTGGATAAAAAGTTGGTAAATGAACAGTTTGGTTAAGGGCTACACTGGTCACCACCTTAGGCATAAATATAGGGTTTGTCCTCAGAGAGACCCTGTCTGGATAAAAAATGATAAAAGGTTCCACAGCCATGAGAGCCTGTAGCTCTGATACATGTCTTGCAGAAGTTATTGCTAGGAGCAGAGCTGTTTTCCAAGATAAGAACTTTATATCCGCAGTAGCAGCTGGCTCAAAAGGAGGTAATGTGAGATTTTCCAAGACATAGTTGAGGTCCCATGCAGGTATTGGTGTTCTCCTTGGAGGCCTTAAGTTTTTGGCTCCTCTGAGGTACTGCCTTAATAAAGGATGAGAAAAGAGTGGTGGCTCTGTATTGTAATGAGCCGAAATGGCAGAGGCATGGATTTTAATTGATGAAAAAGATAGGCCTTTGTCCAGCATCTCAGTTAAGTATTGCAAAATCTGAGGAATATTTGGGACAGCTGTATCAGTTCCTTGAGCTTGGTTCCAAGCACAAAATCTCTTCCATTTGCCAGCATAGGATTTTCTAGTACTAGGCCTTTTGGCTTCCAAAATGACATCCATCACAGCTTTACTGAGAGGTGTGCTTTGTATAGCTACATTATCCGCCATGCTGCCAGGTTTAGAGTCCTGAGTTGGCTGTGCAGAATCTGATTGTTTTGTTGGGACAGTACGTGAGGTATTTGAGGTAAGGCCGAGGCTGGGCATTGAGACAAGTTCCTTAAGATCGGATACCAGTACTGACGGGGCCAGTCTGGGGCAATCAGAATCATTTTTGTTTTTTCCCTTCTCACCTTTAGGAGTACCTTGGGGAGGAGAGGCAGTGGAGGAAAGGCATATACTGATAGGTTTTTCCAGTTGAAAGATAACGCGTCCACTTTCCATGCTTGTCTGTGGTAAGTCCTCGTGCAGAATCTTTTTAGTTGATAGTTGTGAGGGGAGGCAAATAGATCTATGTCTGGGCGTCCCCATTTCCTTGTTATCATGCTGAAGACTTGTGGATCCAGGTGCCACTCTTGGGGATCCATGAGGTTTCTGCTTAGTTCGTCTGCCAGAGTATTGTCCTTTCTTGGCAGGAATTGTGCCTGCAGATGAACTTGGTAAGTCAATGCTGTATCCCATAAAGTCATGCCTAGTCTGCAAAAGGGGTAAGAATGCATGCCCCCCTGCTTGTTTATGCACCACATGACCGTGGTATTGTCTGTCTTTATCAGTAGTTGTCCCGGATGAATTAGGTCCTTAAAGGCTGTCAGGGCATTTTGAACAGTTAGGATCTCTTTTTGATTGATATGTAGATGCATCTGATTTGAGGACCAGGTGCCCTGAATGCCTCTTCCTGACATGTGGGCCCCCCAGGCATAATCTGATGCATCCATTGTTAGGCTCTGCCTGGCTGGGGGAAGTGAGAATGGCTGTCTCTTGTTTTGGTGACAAGCCTTTGCTCACCATCAAAACTCCTGTTGCAGGCAAGGAATTAGAGTAATAATTGTTTCCAGGCTGTGGCAATGTTGTGTCCAGACACATTTTAGGTACCATTGAAGTTTCCTCATATGCAGTCTTGCATATGGAATTAGTAGGATGCAGGATGCCATGAAGCCCAAAGCCTGCAGAATTTTTCTTGCAGATAACTGGGCCTTTGTTGCCAACAGTTTGAAACAGGTAGCCAGTTGCCTTTGTTTGTCTGGCATGAGATAAGCCATCTGGGCAGTTGTATTTAAGCTTGCACCCAGGAATATTATCTCTTGAGAGGGTACTAGTTTTGATTTCTTTTCATTGACTGTGTACCCTAGGCATGGCAAAAGTCTTTTCACAAATGCCAGATGCTATAGTAGAATGTCCTTGTTCTCTGCTTGAATGAGGCAGTCGTCCAAGTAAGGATATATTTCTATTTCTCTTTGTCTGCAGAAAGCAATTACTGGTGCCAGGCACTTTGTGAAGACCCTGGGCGCAGTAGATAAGCCAAAGGGCAGTGCAGAGAATTGGTAATGCTTTGAACCAGCCTTGAATCTGAGGTATCTTCTGCATGATTGTCTGACTGGGACATGCAGGTATGCCTCTTTTAGGTCTAAAGTGACCAGCCAAGCCTTTCTGCCCAGCATGGGCAGAAGCTGCTGTAAGGTCAACATCTTGAATTTTGGTATATCCAGGAAAGTGTTTAGAAGTGATAGGTCCAGAATTGGTCTCCATGTTTTGTCCTTTCTGGGTACCAAGAACAGTCTTGAGTAAAATCCTTGTCCCTGCTCTTGCTGTGGCACTTGTTGAATAGCCCCCATGTCCATGAGGGATGAGACTTGTTTTAGAGCCTCTGCCCATTGATTTTTTGGTAGGTCTGGCCAACCGTGTGCCCTTGGCAGGGTATGGAAGTGAAACTTGTAGCCTTGTGATACTATGTTTAGAACCCAGTTGTCCTGGGTTATAATGTGCCAATTTTGAGAAAAAAGTGCTAATATTCTCCCTAAGGGTGCTGCCAGTAGATAAGTGCTTGGTGCTGGCAGAGGGAAGTCATTGGGACTGCTTCCTGTATAGTTGTGCTTTGTCTTCTCCACTTTTGGAGGTAGAAGCTCCCCAATGCTTAGACCTGTACGAACCTTGTGGCTGGGATCTGCCCCTAGGGTGCCTGGAACTGCCCCTTTGAGGTCTGTCTGACACTGGAAAGGACCATTTCTTTGTAAGCCAGTGTCTGCTAATCCCAGGTGGCTGTACTTGTAAATAATCTTTGACCGTTTGCATAGATTTAGCTTTGTCCTCCATTTTCTTTAACACCTCTTCTGCCTTAACACCAAACAAGGTATCGTGCTGTAATGGTGCATCTCATAATTTAGCTTTGACATGATCAGGCAGATTTTGTTCCTTTAACCAAGTGTGCCTTCTAATTACAGAACCCGTAACAGCGGCCCTACAGGAGGCCTCCAGAGAATCAAAACCACATTGCAAAGTATGCTTTCCAACTTGTTCAGCTGCATACAATAAATCCTGCATTTCTTTGTTATCTGCACATTCAGAATTTGCCAACATTTTCTGTTTAAGCAGTGTCATGACATATTGCTGGTATTTGAACATATGAAATTGGCAGTTTAAAGCCCTTATAGCCAAGGTAGCAGATGTGTAAATCTTTTTTCCCCATCTATCCAATGCCCTAGAATCCCTGTCAGAGAGGGTAGGGTTTTTTGCAGTGGAAGACTTAACCACTTTGGGACCCTGAGAAATAGTTTCTGGGTCTGCAGCAGGGTTTTTGAAAAGGAATTTATGAGAGTCAGGGACCCTGTAGTATCTGTCAGGCTTAACAGGAGCTGGAGGTAAGGAGTCAGGGGTCCGACTAGACTCTGAAAACACATCATCTACAATATCTAACACAGGTGGAATAGCTAGAGGCCTGTGTTGAGGCAGTAGAAGGAAGTCCCTGAGCTTCTTCTTAGATTCTGAAAAATCTTGGCTCTCCCAGTGGAAATGCTCCCTCATGGTATGTAAGGTTTCCCCAAAGGAACAGTCCTCAGGAGGAGAAGCTGAAGGAATAGATTCTTCAGCATCAGAATCCTCATAGGGGGGAAGAGAACATTCCTGATCAGAAGAAGAATCAGAGGAAATAGAAACCTGATCTGAAGATTCATAGTCTGTCTCTTGCCTAGGCCTCTTATCAGGAGGGGGATGGGAACCCCTGATCAAGGTAATTAAGTCTTCGGCCATTTTGAGCATCTGTTTGTTGGGCATGGAAGCCTGTCCATGTGGCTGGTGAACTTGTTTATTTGCTTTTAAAGGTGCTTTAGTCTTTGCCTTTGATGCTGAAGTCAGTTTAATGTATAATTGTTTAGTTCTGAATACACCCTCAGAAGCTGATGCTTGCTCAGCGGCTCCGGACCCATCTGAGGGAATAGTATCCGAGGCTCCAATACCTTGAGTTTCAAGTGGCCTGACCGACTCCACGTGGGTGTCGGCAGTGGCCTGCATCTCTAAAGTAGTGGGTGTCAGGGGCTGCGAAAGCGCCTCACTGAGAACCGGCAAACCGGCAACTGGCTTAGGGGAAGCTTCGTCGTCGGTTTTGCACCTCGGTTGCCTGTCTTTTTCTTCTTCTTTGTGCTTTTTGTGAACCCCGGTAGTCGGATGACTATCCAATGACATTGTATAATTAAATCTTCGCCCAGAATAGCTTAGTGCTAAATTGTACCGACGTTTAATAGTGCGTTGGTTAAATCTGGCACAAAACCGACAACTAGAAACGTCGTGGTCAGGGCCTAGGCAAGGAATAGAGTAAGAATGAAAGTCCTTATGAGGTATTTGGTTCCCACAAGAAATACAATTATTAACTTTTTCTGACATCGGTCTGGAGCAAGAAAAAAGTTTCCCCAATGGGGTACTTAGCTTTTAATGAAGACTTTGGATCTGAAACTCGAGCATGAAAATCTCAGGAGTCGGCCGACCGGCACTTGTGAACTGCTTATGCTTTGGGCACCACGCGGCAAGAAAGACTGAAGAAAATGGTGTTGGCTGCATCTTTTATACCCCTGATGACCTGACGTCAGGGAAGGGGCGACAGCAACTGACGCAGGACCCAAGACTTTGGAATTCAGGCCGACTGAGGGAAACCTGCCAGCAGGATAACCCAAATGTAATGACTGCAACAGTGAAACACAAAGAACATCATATTTTATGTTTTCCACAGGGTTGTCATATCCCCATTGGTCTGGTTATTATCTGAGTAAACTGTAATTGATTATAGTATATACAAAACTACTCTCCACATTTTTTTAATCTGGAAGACTGTTTTTCTCCTACATTCTCCAAGATATGCCTCTAGATATGCATGCAGCATGTGTTTATCCTGCAATGGACTTGTGTGATGCCCAGGTATGCATAATGTTTTACATATCTTGCTTGCTAAAATAGGCTCCAGCTTTCAAAAGCCTTGACCTGGATAAAGCAGTTATTGGAACTGGATGGATGCATGGACATATGAATGGAATGATGGGAAGATGGAGAGATAACACACATGATTAAACTTTTAAAAGGACTGCATAACAGAAAACTGAGATGCAAGGTTCAGGCTTATGCCATTGTGGTCCTTACAGATGGTTGCTATGTGACAGAATCTTGCTAGCACAACTGTGACTTAAAAATCTTATGACATGACAAGAAGAACATTCCAGAGAAAACTGCATGTCAGTATAAACCTTTTCTTGGAGTAAAATAGCAAAACAGTTTGGACAACACAAACTTCATTGCTTTATATTATACACAGTTAGTGCTATCATCTTAACAATGTTAAAGTTCGGCCATATGTTAGGATTCTTCTAAACAGGGTACTGAAGCCTAGGGGTGAATTAAAGCATTTTATAAAATGAGCAAGGAAATCATAAAAAAAAAATCATATTGTGAATAAAAAGTGCAATAAATATGTTTAATGCACTGCTGACCCCCCCCCCCCCGACTCTCCCCATGACAGAAAAGCAAAAATTAATGGACTGTCAGAGGCTGCAGAGTTAAATGGCAGCACTTTTTCATCCTAGTGACAACAATTCCCCTCCCCCTTACAAAATCATAGCATGCAGTTTCATATATATATATATATATATATATATGTCCCCTTGACTTGATCGATATGCCAAAACACCGATGCTCAGAAGACTGACTCGAGAAGACCGACGAGAGAGATGATCGACAAGGTGAAATCCCGATAGCCGAGACACCAACATGGGCAACGTGTGAGCGCGAGTCAGTAAGTGTGCGATAGTGAGGGATTTAGCATTAGGGAGTGGACAGGTAAGTGTGAGATAGTGAGGGATTTAGGGTTAGTGCGGGAAAGGTGAGTGTGCGGTAGTGTCGGACTTAGGGTGTGGGTAAGGTAAGTGTGCGATAGTGATGGAGTTTAGGTTTAAGGGCGGGTTAAGTGAGTTAGGGTTAGGGTGCGGGTAGGGTAAGTGTGCGATAGTGACGGACTTTAGGTTTAGTGTCGGGTTAAGTGAGTTAGGGTTGGGGTGCGGGTAGGGTAAGTGTGCGATAGTGACGGACTGTAGGTTTAGTGGCGGGTTAAGTGAGTTAGGGTTAGGGTGCGGGTAGGGTAAGTGGGCGGTAGTGTCGGACCTTAGGGTTAGGGTTTGGGTTACGGTTAGTGCATGTATAGTTGTGTGTAATGTGTAGTTTACATTTTGTGTGTCGGTGTTTTGGGTGGTGGTGTTATGGTGTTCGGTTTTGTGAGTTGTCGGTTTTGTGCGTTTTCGGTCTTTTGGTGTCGGTGTTTTGGGTGTCGGGTCTGTGGCGTGTCGGTGTTGTGATAGGGATATATATATATATATATATATATATATATATATATATATATATAGTTATTATTATGACTGTAACTACTTGAAGGTCAACTATGCATAAAGCAAAAGTGGTTCTATTAAAGGAGCGTCTTATTTTTTCCCTTTAAGTTTAGTTTTAAAACTTCCCTTTCCACCAAAGTCAGACCTTGTCCCACAAATCACTGTACAACCTGGGTCACCCTGCATTCACGCAAGTATAGCTTCAGTTAATTTGATTGGTCATAATCATTGTTTCGTAAAACACAGCTGTCTTTTTCTCAGATGATATGTTTGACCTCCTCCGGACCTGGTTACAGCTCAAAGCATCAAACATAACGTTATGTATCACTTTCAGATACAAATGACCTGGCATAACTAATAAAGAGAAAGGACATATTTTCACATGAAACAAACACAATTAAGGTGTTAGATCTGTACACATGTACAGTTCAATAAAAACATCCACTTGTAACTAAAAAAATTCCTTCACAACATTGAACATGGCATCTGTTACATCTGTGTACCTAGACACTAAAAATGGAATAGAACACCCCAGAGCTTTTAAAATTGATGAATGAATGAATGAATAAATAAACAGTAAATGAATCAATTCATTAATTAATACATTGGGAGCATGATGATGCAATTATGACCATGTGCATGTGTGTGCGTGTGTTTTGGGGTAGGAAATACTTATAAAAAAACCAACCATCGCCCTCATTAAAAATTTATTCCCATTCAGATATGGCTATGTCACAAACCAATACTATATGTGCATTTTTACCTGCTGAAAATCATATCCATTCTTTGGTAGAAGGATTACTTAACTCAATATCAAATTATTTCCCTATATTTGGTTGAGTGATCCTAAAGTAAATTACACTTCAATGATTTGTCTTTATTGAAAAAAATCTGAAAACATTAGAAAAAGATAAAAAAAACCCATTTTTTTTGCAGGAGGAAGTTCCCCGCAATCCTTTACTTATTAATACAAACTCCATGGTTGTAAAACAGTGTGAAAAAGTGAAACACCTCAATACCATGCACTCTTGGCTTGCACAGTGAACGTCACTGCAGTTTCAATAAAGATGGATGAAAAGAAATTGAGTTAAAGCCACTCACATGAACTATACTCACTGGAGGGTAAGACAACTATATTAAATCACAATTTTAGCTGAAAAACGAGGTACTTTAAACTTTAGTAAACACAGAAATATGGCTGCACATATTATAAATGCAGTAAGATATACATGGTGTCACCATAGAGATATTACCCTAATCTTTTGGACTTGTGAGGTATTCACCCTTTGGGCTTGTGGCACCACTACACAGCTGGGAGGGCAGTAATATCTGCACAGTGAATACCCTTAGGCAGTTATTGATTACAGGTTATATGTAAGGGCAAGTAAAGATGAGATATACATTTTAACTTCTCTATTGACACAGATTAGTCTTAGTAACAATTAAAACAGTGGTGCTATGTTTGTCTGATGAGAATTTGCAGAGATACATTATAGCACTTCTTCCTTTTCTTTAACTGTAGTGCAATTGCAAAGTTATTATATATAGGATAGGGGGTGTGGGGGTGAAGTCCCCACATGGGGTACAAGGGTAGTTGTGAGTGTGTGTGTGTGTGTGTGTGTGTGTGTGTGTGTGTGTGTGTGTGTGTGTGTGTGCGTGTGTGTGTGTGTGTGTGTGTGTGTGTGTGTGTGTGTGTGTGTGTACATTTATATCTATATCTACATATACTTGTATATCTATCCATATATGTATTTCTCTCTCGCTCTCTGTGTATGTATATATATATATATATATATATATATATATATATATATATATACATATATATATATATATATATATATACTGGGCGGCGCAGTGGTGCAGTGGTTAACATTGTCACCTCACAGGAAGAGGTTCTCCAGTTCAATTCTCGGCTGGGGTGCCTTCTGTGTGGAGTTTGCATGTTCTCCCTGTGTTCGCGTGGGTTTCCTCCCACATTCCAAAGACATGCATCTGGAGCATTTCTCCCCGGGCCTCTGCTGAAACAGGCTCTGTGGAACCTAGTCGGACTTTCCCAGTCAACAAATTGATAAATAAAAAATAAATAAATATATATAGAGAGAGAGAGAGATTCACTTCAGAATCTCTAAAGTCCAAAATCTTGAATTTCAAAAGACTAAGACCAAAATCTCTAAAGTTCAAAACATTGAAAACTCAAAACACTGAATTTCATAACACTGAAAACAACACAGGACAACAACACTTACTATATTCCAACACAACTACATACAGAAACATATTACACTTCTCCAACTATAAGCAAGGGGGCAAACCCACCTGCAACACCAATGTGGGAAGCACAGCCCCCCACACCCTCTGCTACTTAAGTATATCAATTCCAAGATTGCACTCCAGAGCAGAAAAGGGCAAACATACCATTATGTGCTTCATGACTGCCTGTTGTAAACTTAGTCATGTTCCCTTCTAACTTGCTATACTACAACGTAACTCATCTTAGTGTAGTGAAGTGCTCCCCTGCTTATAGTTGGAGAAGTGTAATATGTTTCTGTATGTAGTTGTGCTGGAATATAGTAAGTGTTGATGTTCTGTGTTTTTTCAATGTTATGAAATTCAGTGTTTTGAGTTTTCAGTGTTTTGAACTTTAGAGATGTTGGTCTCAGTCTACTTGAAATTCAAGATTTTGGGCTTTAGAGATTCTGAAGTGAATCCATATATACACATATGGATCTACTACATTCTAACGAATGTCTGTTTCACCAAAACGTACATCCGCGAATACATTTACACAAAAGTACATTTCAACGAAAATGCACTTTCATGTAAATCCATAACAAAAAAAAAACTAAACACTTAAAACACTTTTATGCAGGGGGGCAAGCTCCCCTGCATCCCCCACACACCCCCTACTTTAATATTCCCACTCTGAGATCGCACTACAGTGGGGAAAGGGAATGTTCCCTCATCTCCACTGTGCTACGATCTCAACAACAGTCCATTTAGTTGTACATCAACACTAAACGCTGATGTACAACTAAGTTAACATGCAAACCGCATGTTTTTTTTCTTTATTTACCTAATTTATTTTTTGTTTTCCTACTAATTTATGCGAAAGTGCATTTTCTTTTTTTTTTCAATAATATTTTTATTGTTTTTCATTTTCATACCACAACAATTCACAAGAGCAAACACAGGTATTATGCAGTTGGTGCAAACATCAATAAACTTACATCATATTTACACTATTTACATGAATGCTTTCGAACATTAGTGATATGACAAAAGATAAAACCTTATTTTTCATTTGTATTGCCCTTCCTATCAAATACTACTACATCTTATTGTGGGTCATATTTGTGTATATTATCAATGCAATCCCTATTCAATGATTCATGCAAGTATAATGTTGAAAATTTGTTCCCAAAGTTTCAAACTAATATGTTTTTGGTTATGTTTATTTAATATGTATTTGTGAGCTAATATATGTTTTATCGCTAAAGACCTAAAGTTCTTCCATGATAGTATAGATGGTGTTAACCAGTTGGTTGCTATGTAAAGTTTTATTAATAAGAAAATATTTATGAGAATGGATTTCTGTTTTTTTGACAAATTATTTGGTGAGATATGCAAAATCGTAAATTCCCAATTGAGTGTTGACATTTGATAACCCATTTTTTGAAGTTGTAATTTCAGTGAGTTCCAAAGTTTGAAAACACATTTACAGCTCCAGAACATGTGCAGAAGGTCAGCTATTTCATTTTTACAAAGTGGACACATTTGAGAGTTTTTAGGGTTAAAATTATGCAATCTAAGACATGTGTAATAAGCATTATTATATATCATGAGTTGGGTAATTGCTAGTTTTTGAAGTGATGTGGATTTTAAAGTTAAATTAATTGCTTGCACTATTCTATGGTTCTCTATCGATGGTAATTTATCTCTCCAATACTTAGATATGAGTATATCATCTTGAAATTTCAGCTCTTTTATTAATTTGTATGAGCATGATATAAATTTCTTATTTTGTGTAAGAGTTTGCCACAGTAGGTTACATTTCCTTAGATCTTCTTTATTTACCTTAATATCATGCAGATAACCTATACATAATTCTTTAATCTGTCTTACTATCAACAGATAAGTCTTTGGAAGACCCATTTGAGTTCTTATTTCGTGAGTTGTACAATTTAAATATGGGTATAAATCTTGTAGTGTGATATGAGTTATAAGTGGAATTTTTTTCAGATCTATTAACTGATTATTAATTTTCAAGTTAGGGTTTTTGTGAATGGGCTGTAGAGTCATCATAGGTTGGAAAAGATCCATTGCTTTGAATAGGTTCTGTGTTAGTATGACAGAGTTTTTGAGGGGTTCCATTATATTACGTGTTTTAATATTTTCACTATTTAAGAAAGGTAATGCTTTAGGATTTATATTCAAGCTTTGAATATGTTTAAGACCTAATTTTACCCAATATGGAGACCAAATATTTTCTTGTGAATTGTACTTTGCAATTCTTAGCGTTCTATTTGCATTTATAATCAAGTAGTAATATTCAAAATATGGAAGGTCTAGTCCACCTTTACTTTTTGGTGTCATCAATTTGTCATATGAAATTCTGCACTTTTTCGGTTCCCAAATAAATCTAGCGAATTCAGTGTGAATTTGCTTAAAACATTTCTTGGGTATTAATAACTGTGAAGACATAAAGATGTATAATAATCTAGGCAAAATGTTCATTTTAATAATTGAGACTTTTGCTAGTACTGGTAATTTTAGATTTATCCATCTTTTTAGATCAAGTAGAATGTGATCCCACTTTTGTTTAATGTTATTAAGATAGAAATTTTTATTATCTGTGGAAAATATAATTCCTAAATATTCAATCCTTTCTTCAGATTTTATTTGAAAAGTGAGAAGGGTTTTGGTGTTTTTAATGGAAAAATTTTGTTTTTTTTTATATTTATTTTATAGTTTGATATTGAAGAGAAGTCTTTAATAGCCGATAGTATTTTCTCAGTGTCTGAGACTGGTGTTGTATAATATATATTAAGATCATCAGCAAAGGCTGACAAGGAAAATGTTGTGTTAAATATTATTGGAGCATTATGATATATATTTTGTTTGATATTTAAGTATAAGGGTTCTAAATATAGGTTAAACAATAAGGGAGACAGAGGACATCCTTGTCTAGTACCATTTTTAATATGAATTCTATTAGACCAGCTTTTATTTATATATAGTGCTGTATAAGGATTGTTGTATAGTGATTGCAGGGTTAAAATAAATTCTTGGGGAATATTAAAGTATGGTAAGATTTGAAATAAAAATGTTATGTTAACTCTATCAAAGGCCTTCTGAGCATCTATAATCAATGCATATACGTTTAGGTTATATTGATTAGCATAGGAAATTAGTGTGTGTAATGTTAGTGTATTGTCATTGGTTTGTCTAGATGTTAAGAAACTAGATTGTTCACTTGAAATTATTATATTTGTAATTCTTTTCAATCTGTTGGCCAGAATAGATGTTAAGATTTTGGTATCTAAATTAAGTAATGATATGGGTCTGTAGTTGTCCGGATTCTGTGGATCAGTTTTTTCTTTAGGTATGAATATTGCTTTGGATGCAGTAAAGTAAATGTCATTAATTTTATTGTTCATAATATAGTTTAGTGTATGAACTAAAATTTGTGCAACAGCACGGTGAAATGTTTTATAAAACTCCGCTGTGAGACCATCAGGGCCTGGAGATTTATGTGGTTTTAATTTTTTAATTGTAGTTACTATTTCGTCAATGGTTATCGGTTCTATTCTCTTTGTTGTTCCTCATTAATTCTCGGAAAATTAAGTTTTTGAAGAAAGTCCCTACCTTTTTCACTTATGTTTAAGTGTTCTTGTTCTCCATATATTTGTGAGTATATGGTTTCAAAAATGTTGATAATATCCTCAGTTTTTGTATAACTTTTGTTCTTGTAAAGTATTTCAGCAATTTGAGAGGGTGTTTTAGACTGATTAATGATTCTTGCTAGAGCCCGTGATGGTGATTGTATATGATTAGCATAGTTTGCAAGAATTTTAGTTTCTTGAAATGATAAGATTATTGTTGTGAATCATAAAGATGTCTTTCTGACATTTCAATAGTTCCTTTTCTGTTTGAGTGCTATAGTTTTTAATTAGATCCTGTTCTAATGATTTACTTTTAGCCTCCAATTGCTGTACCTCTTTTATTTGGATCCTCTTATAATACGAGGCTTTTTGTAGAAAAATACCTCTTATCTGAGTTTTGATTGTCACCCATTCAATATCTGGAGGGTGTTTTTGTTTTGCTAAATTGGCTATAGCTACTTTAAGGATGTCTTGAACTTCCTGAATTATATCCCTTTTATTTAAAAGATTAGGGTTTAGCGACCAATTATAACCCCTTTTAGGTATGATGCTTATATTCAAGGTGATTTTGGAGTGATCCGATAGAAAACGAGTGTGCACTGATACTGAGGGGTCAAAATTATTCATTTTTTCTGAAATAAGGAAAAAGTTAATTCTCTACCACATTTTATGACAACTTGAGTAAAATGTAAAATTATTTGGATTATTTGGGTTGTTACCATAATTGAAAGGATCATATATGTTAAAATCATATTTAAGTTCACATAATGATAACACTGCTTGTTTGTTGTATGCTGCCTGTGGACTTGATTTGTCTTTCTTAGGATTTTGATATGCATTCCAGTCTCCTCCAATTATTATGTAATGGTTTTTGTATTGATTTAAAATAGGATACAATGAGGCGAAAAACGAGTGTTGGTTATTACAGGGCGCATATAGATTAAGCAGTAAAATAGGTTTATCATACGTAGGAGCTGACAGGGTTACATAGCACCATCTGCTTTCTTTATCTGTTTTGGATTCCAGAATTTTATCTTAATACTGATCTTTAATGATTATAGTTACTCCTGTACTGTTGGTTCTACCCTCAGAAGCTATAACTTCTCTTATCCATTTTTCCTTTTTATTTCTGACCATTGTTCAGTAGTTAAATTAGTTTCTTGGATTAACATGCAACTTGCTCTTGCCTTCAAAACTACATGTAAAAACAGTTTTCTTTTTTTTATGTTTTGGAGTCCTTTAATATTCCATGAATCTATTTGGCACATTTATGAAACTTTCTTTTTGTGATAGGGGTCTTGAACGTTTATGTAACTGTACTGGGTTGCATTTATTTCTAAGAAAAATATGATACGAAAGCATTCTTTCATTCCCGTCCCTTCCTTGTGCCTAAGTGAAGAAAATGTAATAGCCCTGAAACATCTACCTTTATTAATACAACGTCTAACCCACTCATTCCCTAACAAACACTGCTTTAACATCCATGTATCCTTTTATGAGCTTTAAAGTGAGTTGTCTAAAATTAAGTAAACTATTTAAACCAGACCTGATCTTAATTTAGCACAGGTCACCTCCTTCTAATCAACTGGTTTCTAGTAGTAATAAAACTTTTATCAACTGTTTAACTAATGTCTCATGGTTAATAATTGATTATGTTTATAAAGTAAAGTCCTACCTTCACTAGTCTTAGATTTTGTGTGGTTCTTCCTCTTCTATATCATAGACTGCTGTCCCTAGTTATTGTTTCCTTATTGTATGATAGTATACACAATGAAAATTATAGAAATCTAAAACTCCTAGCTCCCATCAGCTGTAGTACCCTTGTTTTGTCATATTTTAACCTTGGGTGTTCTCGTACTAACAATAAGAGTCTTAGCACCTCTTCATTTTCCACCCATTCAATAATCATCAGTTATTTTTAACTACCTACTTGACTTTGGTGTATCTTATAGCGAACCCTATATCCATACAATACTGTGTGTTTAAGCACCTCCTCCTGTACAAACATTTAAGTGGGTCCAAAAATAGTTATATAAATTTTACAATACTGGAAACTATACTTTCTGTTTATATATTTTTAGTTTATACACCCACTTTAATAATTGCTTGTGCTCTTTTCAACAAATAATGTTCACATTCAATAATATTCCCCTGTTTTTGGACCTTTCTAATGTAAATATGCATTTGGTATCTTTAGATCTATTTGGTGACATTTATACCCAATATACCATCAGCTATGAGACAGTCTGGTCAGAGATTTAACATTGTTAAAACATTTTTAGTTAATTCCACAATATTGATTTCAGTATAACCTTATGTAAAAGACAAACATTAAGCTGTATTGATCAGCACCAATTAGTAATGTACTGAAGAAATAAGTAATTAAGATTGGATGCTTTTATTGTATCTAAAATGCCAGTATCATTTCTAAACTGCTTTATATGTGTTTTATTTACTTGGCTCACTTATGCATATAATGATTATACTGGCACACATGTTTGATACAATGTTAGTAGTGAAGGATTCATCTGTAGATGGCATTTTTGTTACCAGAAGAAAATTACTTCAGTGTTTTTTAACATTTAATTGTTGGTTAGTAATGAAGGGTTAATGTAGTTGATGCATATCACATAGTTAGCACTAACATTGGTTTGGTGTCGAATCTTGTGTGTTTTTGTATATTTTGCATTGTGTTTAATATAAATGATTTATTACATATACCTCATTTATTGAATGAATTCTACCGAACAGGATGAGTTAATAAATATGACTATTCATTACAGTGTTAACTAACTGGATATACAGAAATGTTTTTTTCCTTTTATTTACAGTTCCTTTTTTTGGCTTTCTACACAGCTAAGCCAATTGCTTAGCTTCTCGACGGGGGATTTATCATGTTGTCGGACATCCGGAAGCGCCACCTCCTCAAAGGACCCTCAGAAGCCGGAAATCAGTTTTCAGTTCCTCCCGTGGGAACGCCAGATAGTCCCCAATGCTGCAAATTTCTTAGCGAGGCTCTCGTATCTCTCAGAGCGAGATTTCAGGTCGTGCCACTCTAAAAATGCAGCCTAGAAGTTGGACAAAGTAAATTAAGAGAAAAGTAAGTCCTCGGCTATTGCCACCACATGCATCCGAACTCGGAAGCCTTGCCAGATCCACCGGAGGGTGCAATTAACTGTCTAGGGTGGGAACTTTCTTGAAAACCTTCATAAAGGTAGATTTTGCTTCTTTTCTGTTAGCGACTGTGTATTTAATCCCCTCCACATAAAATATTAATGAATTTGGATACTTCATTTGAAATTTTTGTTTTCTGTCAATTAGAAATTTGCAATAAGGGGATAAGAGCTGTCTAGCTTGTCTAACTTGAAGAGGCAGGTCCTGGGTTAGGACAATTCTGTTATTGTTCCATAGTATAGACTCCCCATGTTTCTTTGTAGTTGTTAGTATTTTGTTAACATCTTGAAAGTTCAGCAGTTTGACATATATTGGTCTTGGTATATTAGAGGTTTGCGCTTCTCTCAGGGCTCTGTGCGCTCTCTCAATTATTATTTGGTGTGCTGTTTTTTGGTCATTGAGTAGTGCTGTAAACACATCAATTATAGAAGGGATCAGGTCATTGTGCTGTATATTTTCTGGCATAACTCTGATGATTATATTATTCCTTCTGGATCTTGCCACGAGGTCTATAATTTTTGCCTGCATGGTTTGTATGTCTGCTTCATAGGATTCAGATTTTTTAGATAGTAGGGCTATTTTTTCCTCATTTTCCACCAGTTTGGCTTCAGAGTTATCCATTCTTTCCAGGATTTGATTAAAGGAAGATCCAGAAGTTTGCAGTTGAGTAGACAGATCTTTAATTGCCTCTTGAATAGGTAGTAAAGCTGCTTTTATATCATCCATGTTTGCCAGTTGATCTGTTTTATTTTTAGTCACAGATTTTGCAGCGTCTTGTTGTTTTGCTGTTTTCTGTCTTTTAGAATTTAAATCTTTTTCCGGTGATAATAACTCGGAGAGTTTGGTTTTTGTTGTTGAGATGTCCATCTTTTTATCTTCTTTGGAAATTTGGTGACAGTAGAACGTCTCGATTTGTGTATGAAGGTGAGTTTGCCGGATGCTTTGAGTACACGGTTTCCTTTCTTTGTCTCTCAATTCCAGTTAATCCTCTGCAATCTTGATATATTTGATGTTTCTTTTATTTTATTTTTCCTTCTCAGGGTATCTGGATGTTAATTGAAGTTGTTAGCTCAAAGTATTTATTTTAAAAAGGCTCAGGTCTTTCTTCTAGGTTGATTTTAATCCATAAGTTCTGGAGAGCTGTGAATTAGCAGTGTTTACAGAACAGCGGCCATCTTTGAATCACGAAAGTGCATTTTCGATAAACCGCACTTTCGTGTAAATCCACTCTCGAATTTCCCATTTTGGTGAAACAGAATTCGCTAAAATCAAGATCTATGTATATATATATATATATATATATATATATATATATATATATATATATATATAGGATCATAGGAGGTTACAAGGCTATTGGCCCTACAAACTTAGCCATATTATACCATTGTTCCCTTATGGACCAAGCTATATAGTCTATGTTTACTTGTGAATCTAAGATCAGCACTGGCTGCCCTTGTCTAAGATGGACATAGGTGAAACCCCTGGTGTAAATTTACAGTTTCTCATCCGATTGTCCAGGTTATGCTTAAATAGGGTCATTGAGGAGCTCTGTTTTACATGAACTGGGAGCTTTTTCCAGAGGAGTTGCAAACTCTGGCAGACATATCTGTCTTCTCTAGCATGTCCTGTTAATATCACATGCTAGGTTACGATCCCTAGAGTGAGTGAATCTTGTCCAATTGGATTTGTGGATGTGCAGCAGCTTCATCAAGGCAGGTTCAGAGAGTGCTTTGTAGGCCAAGCACAAGTCGCCTCTAATCAGTCTATACCATATTGAGTTTCTCAAAGAAGTCCACCAGGTTTAGCAGGCAAGATCTGCTCTTAAGAAAGCCAAACTGGGTTGTGTCAGGAGTTTGAAGGTCACCTACATCCTTGTTGATAAGTTCGTGTCAAGAGTTTGAAGGTCACCTACATCCTATATCCTTGTTGATAAGTTCGTGTCAAGAGTTTGAAGGTCACCTACATCCTATATCCTTGTTGATAAGTTCGTGTCAAGAGTTTGAAGGTCACCTACATCCTATATCCTTGTTGATAAGTTCCATGATGATTCTCTCCATTGCCTTGTAAACAAGGCTGGTTAGGCTTATGACTATATAGTTCCTGGGGTCGGTTAAGGGAACCCCTTTACGTAAGGGGATTGCAGTTGTTGTTTTCCACTTAGCTGGGGCAAAGCCAGTGCTGAGAGACTGAAATTGAAGAGCACTCTCAATGGTTCCACTAACTCCTGTTTTAGAGTATTTAATAAGCAGCCTGGGATGTTGTCCAGTCCCAGAGAGTCTGTGTTTTTGGCCTTGGTGAGTGTAGCTATGACCTGCTCTCTGGAGATCCTAGGCAGAGGACTGGTGACAAATATGTTATGGGGTATGATTGGTGGGACAGGGGGGTGAAGTTTTCACCAAATCTGTCCACTAGCAGTTTGGCAATGTCTTCAGGTTCAGTGTAAGTGTTACCACCTACAGCTAGTTTGGCACAAAGCTGGGCCTTCCCTTTTAGATTTTGGATGTAGCTAAAGAATGCTTTGTGATTTTCCTTAGACAGGGATGCGAATTCAGTTTTGTAATTAGCTTTAGAGGACTTTACAAGATGTCTAATCTGCTTGTTTATGCGTTTGAGGGAGTTCTTCCTTTGCTGGGACTGTACCCTCTTGTTTTTTGACAGCAGTTTCTTTCTCTTATTGTATAACCTATTTATGCTAGATGTCCACCAGAGTGGCTTATTTTTTATGAGAATCTTGATTTGATCCATTCTGGTACAGCTGAACCTATACATTTATATAGGTGTTTATGCAGGACATGGGTGTACACTTCAGTATAGGGGTCATTGCTGTCAGAGTTAGCAGGGGGTCTGAAACTATTGCTGTCATCGCTCAGTAGGTTATAGTTTGCTTTGGAAATTTTTTTTAACCTTTTTGCTCCTGAGGGTGCATCGGTTATGATCGTTACTTAGAACGAGACTGATTTATGATCGGACTTTACCAGGGCGGGCCCCACACACGGGGTGGTGCAGTGATCTCCCATGTTGGTGAATACTACATCAAGGATGTTAGTGACCCTTGTGGGGGTGCTGACTATCTGCTCCAGAGAATTTGTGTTAACAAAGTCCAGGAATCTTTGGATGAGTGCATCTGTATTCCAATTTTACCCAATCGATGGAAGGATAGTTAGTCACCCAAGACCAGGGTATTTGGCTGTACTGAGAGTGACTCAAAAAGGTCCAGGTAGGCTGTGTGGTTTTCGTAGTTCATGATTGCGTGAGCTATAGCTAACAATGACATGGAAGGGGTTCATTTTTACAGTTAGTTGGACTTGGAGTAACTCTAGGAAGTCATACTGTTTAACAGTCTAGAGGTGTATTTGTCTTTAATGAAGATGAATGCTTCTTCTCCCTTGTTTTTTCATGTTTGTTGTGTGGTCTGAATGTGTGGAAGGCATTATAGCCCTGCATGGCTGGGGTACTTTCTGAGGCCTTGAACCATGTTTATATGACTGTACAGACATCAGCAACTTCCAGGGTGAGAAGTGCTTCAAATGGCGTCTATATCACGTTATCGAAACTGTACTACATCAAATCACTAAAGGTCGGCCTCTAGTGATCGATGTAGTAAAACATTGAATAACATTAAAAAACAAACAAAAATAAAAATTAACTAGCATAGGCACCCCCCACACCCCCACTACTTAAATATTTCATTTGTATTGTTGTAAGTAATTGCTATGTTAAATTGTTAATTGCTATGTAATCCAATGTAACTACTGTCTGTTTATTTTAACTGTGGAGCTTTTCTCCCTGGGCCTCCGCTGAAAATGGACCTACGTCCAGTCGGACACTCCCGGTCAACAAATGTAAATAAATAAATAAATAAATAAATAAATAAATATTCCAACTCCGAGACCGCACTATATTGAGGTAAACAGAAATCTCCCCCTATGGAGATTTCCGTTTACCTGCACGATGTTCTGCACTTTTGATGTTTTGCTGCCGACAATATCAGCTTCGATATTGTCAGCTTTCGACATTGTGAAGTAGACCCTTCAAATGAGTGCACTTTCTGATTTAGACTCCTAGCATTAAGCAGCATAACCATGAGTTTGTTTCTGGAGGAAATTATTACATCAGGAATTTTGTTCTTATGATATTCCCTAATACAAGGCACTATGGGGGAGGCAAGTACCTTTGCTTATATATATATATATATATGGGGGAGGCAAGTACCTTTGCTTATATATATATATATATATATATATATATATATATATATATATATATATACATACAGATCTATATTTATGCATATTTATTTACCAGGAAGGTCAGACTGGGTATAAAATGATAAAATGACCCATTTTCAGCAGATATTTGGGTAGATAGGCTCCAAAGAACAGTAACAATTTAACAAAAAAGTGCAATTGATGCATATTACAATTAATAATCACATAAATAATGAATATCAATATTGAAAATATGATACTAACTATAACACATTTTACAACAGTGATATAATACAACTAAAGAAGAGGTAAAGTCAGTTCAACTTAATAATAAATATAAATTGAATAGTAATAAGAAGCGAGTGTTAGTGTATGGAAACAAAGATACAGGTAATGGAACTGAAAGGAAGACATGAAGTAAAAGGGAAGAGAAAGATGTGGCAAGGAGCAACAATGAACAAAGCAGTATATAAATTATGTGGGCTCATGGGAAATCACTAAAATACAACATAACTGAACACCAACTGTTGAAGCGTAGTAATTAAAAGGTATACAAATACCAAAACCCAGTGAAACACAATGAGAACTACTTACACAAAAACAAATCCATCAGATGTGTCACTGCATGGTAAAACACAAGGAGGAACACTTCCACAATAACAAACCCAGCAGCCATGTCACTGCATGGTAAAACACAAGGAGGAACAATTCCACAATAACAAGTCCAGCAGCCGTGCCATTGTATGGTAAAACACAAGGAGGAACACTTCCACAATAAAAAGTCCAGCAGCTGTGTCATTGCATGGTAAAACACAAGGAGGAACACTCACACAATAACAAGTCTAGCAGCCATGTCACTGCATGGTAAAACACAAGGAGGAACACTTCCACAATAACAAATCCAGCAGCTGTGTCACTGCATGGTAAAACACAAGGAGGAACACTTCCACAATAACAAATCCAGCAGCTGTGTCACTGCATGGTAAAACACAAGGAGAAACACTTCCACAATAACAAATCCAGCAGCCGTGTCACTGCATGGTAAAACACAAGGAGAAACAATAACAAATCCAGCAGCCGTGTCACTTCATGGTAAAACACAAACAGGAACACTTCCACAATAACAAACCCAGCAGCCATGTCACTGCATGGTAAAACACAAGGAGGAACACTTCCACAATAACAAATCCAGCAGCTGTGTCACTGCATGGTAAAACACAAGGAGGAACACTTCCACAATAACAAATCCAGCAGCCGTGTCACTGCATGGTAAAACACAAGGAGGAACACTCCCACAATAACAAGTCCAGCAGCTGTGTCATTGCATGGTAAAACACAAGGAGGAACACTTCCACAATAACAAGTCCAGCAGCCATGTCACTGCATGGTAAAACACAAGGAGGAACACTTCCACAATAACAAACCCAGCAGCCATGTCACTGCATGGTAAAACACAAGGAGGAACACTTCCACAATAACAAGTCCAGCAGCCATGTCACTGCATGGTAAAACACAAGGAGGAACAATTCCACAATAACAAGTCCAGCAGCCGTGCCATTGTATGGTAAAACACAAGGAGGAACACTTCCACAATAAAAAGTCCAGCAGCTGTGTCATTGCATGGTAAAACACAAGGAGGAACACTCACACAATAACAAGTCCAGCAGCCGTGTCACTGCATGGTAAAACACAAGGAGGAACACTTCCACAATAACAAATCCAGCAGCTGTGTCACTGCATGGTAAAACACAAGGAGGAACACTTCCACAATAACAAATCCAGCAGCCGTGTCACTGCATGGTAAAACACAAGGAGGAACACTTCCACAATAACAAATCCAGCAACCATGTCACTGCATGGTAACACAGAATGAGGAACAATTCTACAATAACAAATCCAGCAGCCGTGCCACTGCATGGTAAAACACAAGGAGGAACACTTCCACAATAAGAAATCCAGCACCTTTGCCATTGCACAGTAAAACACAACAAGGAATTCTTAAGAATATATAAACATATGAATATTATGCAGACCAAGTTCAGTGAGAACAAAATTACCTAAAGGTGTATTAAATGTCTAGTCCTTATAATGTAACACAAATGTCATAATACTCTAATAATGTTAAACATAAACATTATCATCTGTTGTTCAGTCACAATTGCATATCTGCGGTATCATTAACTTTTAATTAGTTGTTTAAGTGCTATTGCTTTCTTGCTATGTAGCATAACTGTATATATTAGTACCTCTTCTGATATGCACTTATTTACAAGAATTGCCAGTATAATTCAAAAGTCAACTAAATTGTAATAAAAACGCAAAGTGTGTCACTAAAGGCTTTCAATCACACATTTTGATAAGTATGTCAATTCAAGGGCATTTGTCTTTCATTATAATACAAGAAAGTAATAAATATATGAGGTGGCATTTATGTCCACAGGGCATGTAAACTAATCTGCCTTCATTTTTAGTTCTTGTACTTTAAGAATGCATAAGAGACTACTATTGCCCACACAATTGTGTTTGCTGGAAATGAAATAATTTAATAACAGGTCATTTTCTTTCATATATCAATTTGGAAAGTGTAAGAAACATGCTCAGCTGGAAATGACATGTAGCACTTTGCAAAGTTATGAAAGTTCAGTAAAGTACTTCACAAAGTATTTAAAGTTCAATGATATGTGGGCAAATTAACAGGTCTTGGACTCCTGTACAGGATTTCACAACTTCTGAATTATTAATTTCTTAGCTGAGTAAGTGAACTGGCCCTTGTCAGACCCTTGAAGTCATGACCCAGACCATAAGGCCAAGATTAAAAATACATGGACAATTTTTAGAGTATCCAAGTAACTGACATGCTTTTGGAGGTAGGAGGAAAATTAACTACTCAAAAAACAAACAAACAAATGAATGAACAAACAAACAAACGAACAAACAAACAAATAAACAAACAAACAAAAAAACACAGACGAGAAGAGAACAAGTGAATTCCACACAGTCAGTAACTAGATGTTGAGACTGAACCCTTAACCCAGAAGCTGGGATAAGTCATGAGAGTCGGGATGATGTGTGTGGTCATGTACATATCACTGAAAGTTGTGTTTAAGTGAACTTGATGTTTATAAGGGGACCCTCCATCCCTCAAGGTATAGAGACCTTGAGAATGTGTATAATAAGGGTATTGATTTTTCAGAGCCACCCTGGAGCATTACCCAACTGAATGAGTTGCTCATGGTCACAGTTACAGCTTGCATTACTCACTCACAACTGAGTCACTGTTTTACCATTATAGTCTGTAAATTCTGAACGCTTCAGACACATTAGTCATAACTACTAGTTTTGGCTACGTTATTTTTACCTGTGCATCATATACTGGGAGATGTGCATACAAACGCTTGCAGCTTCAACTGTTTTTTGACATGCTAAAGCTTTGGAAATTAAGAGCCAGTGTTTCCTTGTGGCTCCCATTTTCTAAAGATGCAGTCACGAAACAAAATGAACATAGATTCATCTGGCGATGTTACTCGCTGAGATAACCATCTTACAAGAGTGTAAAATGCTTAAATGGCAAAAATATAAATACTAGTAGAGAGTGAGGAAGTATATTTTAAAATTAGACAAATTATTTTGTTAAACAAAGAATGCAGAATACTGTAGCAGTGAAATTAAAAAGAAAAATCCCACACTATGCAGGTCTGTGTCGACTAGTATAAAATAGCATCGCAATAACAGATTTACCTGTGTTAAAACTTCATGGTGCCCTATCAGACTAGATAATCCAGTGCGAGTCAAACTGTTACACTTTCGAGATTTCTGTACCTCAGAGAAAGGGGAATTATTCAAGATGCAGTAATTTCAAATACACACTATTTTCTTAGTTTTGTACCTATTGTATTTTTAATTCCAAAAAGCAGAATTATTCCTTCCAAACTTGCAATGGGACCCCATATTTCATTGGACAACAACGTTAATTATAGTTAAAAGAGACAAAAATGTAATGGTTAGAAATGACGGTTAATATTTTCCCTATGGGAAGACAGTTTAGAAAGAATTGAAATTATTTTGTTTAGAATATGAATTTTTGTCAAGAATGAGTGTATTAAAAATACAGTAAGCAAAAAAATAAATAAATACAAAACTACAGTAAGTACTTTCATGTTTAACCCACTTCTTTGTTATTTTAACAAAATACTTTTCAAATTGACATTAATGTTTTGTTTTATACTTGTTTTCAATTCTATTTAGTACTCCCACATCTTCAAATCTACAGTACTCTCAGGGGACATCCATCCCAACCCCGACCCATTGACAACAATACTTCTACCTGCCACTCTCAATCTTCCTCCCACCAGTGTAACCCCTCCTCTAAGCATCTAACCTGCCTCTCTCTTAACATTCACAGCATCATAAATAAAAATAGTGAATATTCCATGCACTGATTGCAAATACCCTTCTGAGATCATAGCTCTCTCAGAAAGCTGGCTCAAACCTCACATCTTGGGCAAATAATTTTCACCCTCTAGCTACAATATCCTCCAGCTTGACAGACCCAAAAAGAAATGTGGAAGGCATCACCCTAATTTACTCCAAACACCTCAATCTCTATCCTTTAAACAACCCATCCCCCTCACTTTCATCCAGAAGAACTCCAGTGAACTGCAAATTAAATGATTTTAAAACACTAACACTAGCTGCAATATATATTCCCCCTGGTGACAATATCCCAGTACTAGAACACAGTCTCCTGGTTCACACATAATATAACTAATGAAGCTATCCTACTAGGGGATATCAACATTAACTGGTTATCCCTTACATCCATCTCCCCTAGCTCTAGCATCAACCTTCATAGCTTTTCACAACTCATCACCTCCCCTACTCACTTTAATAAACCCACCAATACCTGCTCCATCATAGACTGGACACTCGTATGTAACCCAGTCCCATACCCCCATTCCACATCTCTACCTGATTCCATTAGTGACCACTCTCCCATATTCATCGAAAGATTCACTCCACCCCTACCAAGGCCTCAAAAATTAATAGACTGCTGTAGCCTATCAAATTTCCATCATGACATACTAACCAGCACACTCACCTCTATTAACTGGTCCTTCCTATCATATTTATCTCTTAATAAAGCAGTGCAAAAATTTAACAACATTTTCTTAAGCATACTAAACTCTCTCACTCCTCTTAGGAAAAAAATGAGTTAAATCCTTCCTCTCTCCCCCCCTGGATTTCCCCATCTACTTGTGCTCTCATGCAGAAATGAGACTCTGCCTGAAAACTCTGGACTAAGCCTAAATCACCCATTCATCTTCAGACCTACAAAGAACTCTGTATCCTCACCAAAAAACAAATTACTCACAACAAGAAAAACTTTTATCTCAATCCCCGAGCAACCCATCGTAATAAACCCAAAAAATTCTGGAACTCTATTAATCAAATCCTGCATCCTGGAAGCCCTTCAGCATCAAATCCTTTTCCTAATAACACCCCAGTCAAAACTGCTGCCATATTCACCTCCCATTTCATAGACTGTTAGTAAACAAACACAAATCCCTATCTCCCCAAACCCCACAGATCCCTCCACCCTATCCCTGCAGACCCCAAACTCCCACACTTACTTAGATACCTCCTCACCATCAAAAATAAAAAAGTCCTTCTCTTTGCAATCTGTCCCCACTAGCTACATAAAACACCTCCTTCTCAAGCTAAAACCATGCTCTCCTTCTGTGAACAGCTTACCTCCTTTCTTCCTCAGATTAGCAGCTAAGTTCCTAGCTTACCCCATCTCTACAGTTATAACCTGATCTAGTGAATCCACTATTCCCTTATACCATACCTGTCCACAAGGGTGGTAGCTCCACAGAACTAACTTCCAGCCTATAGCAATACTGTCCCCCACTCTAAAATACTTGAAAAATGTGTATATAGGCAAGTCATGGGCTAGTTGCGCAAAGAAAACCTAATTACAAACACACAACATGGTTTCTGATCTTATCACAGCATTACTACTTTGCTCATGTCCTTCACAAACTCAGTCTCCCTGGACAGAGATAATAAACTTACTTCCTGTCTCCTTCTTGACCCATCTAAGGCATTTGGTACTGTTTCTCATCCTATGTTACTCTCTAAACTCTCTGACCTCAACCTATCCACTTCCACAGTTTTCTGGTTCTGAAGCTGTCTCACTAATAGATAGCAATCACTTAAATAGCTCTCCTCAATGTCTCCCCTCCTCCCCATCAAAACAGGGGTTCCTCAAGATTCAATTACTGGACCCTTATTATTCAATATCTTCACAATTACTTGCATTCTTCCTGTCCCTACACCTCTCGCGTAGATGACTCCACAGTCATCTCTACCTCTGACTCCCTCTGTGACCTTCATCGTCTCACCCAAAACTCCTTGAACTCTGTTGAACAATGGCTCTCCAATAACCAACTCATCCTAAAAAGACTAAGCTTCTTCTTTTCTTACCAAAATCTCTCACACATCTTAAAGCTACCTTCTTTCTTACATCCCCTGACTACATTGTCATTAATGCAGAAACACACAGCAAACTGCTTGGAGGCATCCTTGATGACCAACTCAAATGTGACATCCATGTCCACCAGTGCATTAAAAAACACATCAGAACTTGGGCTACTACACAGAAATAACAAATTTCTCACTACAGACTCAAGACAATTGCCCATGCCTTCCTTCTAACAAAGTAGCAAGATTTGCTGCAAACCGCACCTCAAAGACACACCACTGCCAGTCCCTCAAACTCTTAAACTGGCTAGAGTTCTCCCACCAACATCTTTTCTCCCAACTCAATATAATTCATTCCATCCTAAACAGACCTTCTGTCTGTCCTTCTATTACTCCATTTATCGCACACTATACCCCTTCCAGAACTCTCAAAAGCTCAGACCAACAACTGCTGAAAATGTACAAAGCCAAAAAATCCATAGGCCAAAATCTCTATAGGTACACATCCGCATTAGCTTGGCACAAACTACCCTTGCACATCAGATACATATCCCATGAATTCAAAAAAAGCACTCAAACAACATTTGATTAAAGCCTGGACCTGTCAATGTAGGAAGTCTAACACAAATCACCCCCCAACACCACAGCTCAGTTGGACTATCCCAGTCAACAAATGTTAAATAAATAAATAAATAAATAAATATCTTAGTAGTACCACAGAAAGCATCATTTTTTTGTTGTGTGTGTGTGTGTGTGTGTGTGTGTGTGTGTGTGTGTGTGTGTGTGTGTGTGTGTGTGTGTGTGTGTGGAGGATATCATGTGGTAGAAAGATAAAAAGAGATCAGATGAGAAGACTAAGGTGATGATAAGGCCAAACACAGGCATAATTGTAGAGGGAAGGAACATAGCCTGAAAATGCTGTCCTACTGCACGAGTCTTCATGCTGTTATGTTCTATCTGCCTTCTATTACCACCATTTAGAACTGGAAACAAAACTGATTTTTGTTTAGCTTTATATTTATATATTTAAGTGGGTAAGTGAAGTGGTCATCGGAGACCCTTTGCTACCATGAACATAGCCATAAGGGAAAGGAAAATACAGCACATATAGAGATATGAGTAACCCATCAACCACATTTTTGGGAGGGAGAAGTTGGGATGAAACAGAAATATTTGGAAAAATCACACAGACATGAGAAAAACATGCAAATTCCCTACAGGCATTGCTATCCCAGAACTTGAAGGTGCAGGGCGGTGATCTTACCCATTGGGGTACTGTGCTGCCAAATATTTGTGCTATAAAATGGAAAAATGTAGAACCAACAGGAAATACGAAGGACTTGCTATTTCAGTAAGATGACACAAGCACAGACAAGAAGACAGCTGATTTAAAAGTACAG
The DNA here is from genome assembly GCF_019279795.1 of Protopterus annectens. Classification (NCBI taxonomy): domain Eukaryota; kingdom Metazoa; phylum Chordata; order Ceratodontiformes; family Protopteridae; genus Protopterus; species Protopterus annectens. The sequence goes on along the minus strand of NC_056740.1, from coordinate 497,047,383 downwards.
AAATAAAACATAGATTGAGACAAAGAATTACATAAAGATACTAGTGTCTTGGCCTGTTTGTCTATTTTAATTCTCTACAAGAAACAACAATCTCTTGTTAATCAGCATTGAAATTCTAAGTTATTTCCCAAATTGCACCCTTAAAGTACATACATATTATTAATTTATATACTTGAACTGTGCTTATGTTTGTTGTCCAGATCTCTGTCCTTAGCCTCCTAATTCTGTACCTATCACTGGTGTTCTAGAGGCAAATCTCATTTCTTCTGCGTGTCCAGAACAATGATATGGTTGCCATTTAATAGTCATTGCATGAACAGTTTCTCAAGGTCTGGCACTTATTTAAAAAATAAATATCTGCATTATGTGAACACAACCAAATCAAACTGTTCTCTCTAGGTTCCCTAAAAAGGCTAGATTCTGCCTCCCCCTTACTATAATGGGACAACAGATGATTTATTGCTGCAAACAAAAGCAAAAAAAGACAAAAGTACTCCACTTGGCATGGCACAGTATTTACAAGTCTAAATACAATTTATAATAACTCAGTGCAAGGATTTGTAGTCCCCACAAATATTCTACCATCTAAGGTGAGTCCCAAACAGCTTCTCCAACCAAATGTTCTTAAAGAGAAAGTGACAGCAGAAGGCACGTCTTCCCGTCAGCTCCACGAAACAAAAAAAATCTTCAAGTTCAAAGTACCTAAGGTTGAATCCACAAGGAACCCTTACTGGGACATCCAACTCTGTTATTGTTTGGTGTGAATCCCTTTTCTAACTCAAGATGTCCTTCTGACTGATGAACCAACTTCTTGATTCACCTTTATCAGGCCACCCCCTTTTATGCAAGCAACCATTCGTAATAAATTTTTCATTAACTAACTAATGTGGTCAATATTTCGACTCACGTGAGAGAGAGAGAGAGAGAGAGAGAGATAGAAAGAGAGAGACAGAGAGAGACAGACAGAGAGAGAGAGAGAGGAGAGAGAGAGAGACAGAGAGACAGAGACAGAGAGAGAGAGACAGAGAGAGAGAGAGAGAGAGAGAGACAGAAAGAGAGATACAGAGAGAGAGAGAGAGAGAGAGACAGAGATACAGAGAGAGACAGAGACAGGAGACAGAGAGAGAGAGAGAAAAAATCCCTGAAGCCTAAAGTTAAACGAAAAGTGCACAGATTGTGCAAGTAAAACAGATTCACTCACAACCCTCAAATAGCCTAGAACACCTTAAATAATCAGCCCAAACCTAAACCCATGTTTAGTTTTACAGAAAAATGTAATATAATAAAAATAAAATAAAACATGAGCCGTATCTTCCATTCACTTTAATCTAAAACAGAGCAACTTCACATATCCTGTACAGATAACATATATACCTAGCCCAAAAACATTGTCACAAAAATCAATCCCTAGAAATGAAATCATTTTTTTCTGAAATTAAAATGCTCAGAATGAACTTAAGAAATAAATTACTACCACTAATTAAAAAATGGCATTACTGAAAATGCAGACCTGATTTTAACTTCCTAAATTAAGATTAAAGTAAGCAATAACATGTCTACACTATAAAACAGGCAATTCTTACTACAACATTCATTACACTACAGGGATATCTCAAATATATACTTCCTTAACACTGTAGACCGCTTAGATGAATGGCAAACATTAAATCAAGCTAAGCGATCAGAGAGATGGATAAGTGATGGTAATGATTAATGTTATGCATTTAATGTGTTATATTCTAACATAATTCCATCACAGGAGACACTAAACAGAGATCCCATCAGCATGAGCAAGTGGCAGGTTTGATTTGTTTAGATTACTTACGACGTTTTTTACAATCCAAGAATGAAGAAAGCTAGGAGAATTTACCAGTGTCCTGGGCAAATTATTACTTGACATTATGAATGCCATCTAATGTCCCTCCTAAAGCCTGGCTTTAGGCCTAGTGGAGTTAACTTACTTAATCCTCAAATAAATCCTAGTTCCATCTGAGGTGGCAACCTAAGCAGAAATAATCAAATCATTTTCTCATCTTGAAACAAGAAGAAAGTTAGGAATAAGGACTTTTAACGACTTGGTGCAATCTGTGAAACTGAAAGCAGCAAATAAAAAAGAAATATTATTCTGTCAGAGTCTAAAACTAACAGGAAAGATAGAGAAACAAGAGAAAAATATTATACAATAGTCTTAGGTCTATCACTTGGCCTACACCCATGCAAGATTAATTACAGTGGGATTTCTTTCATATTTTGCTAAATATTGTGTAATAAAACTAGCTTGTAGCCAGCCGGCAAGTAAAGATTTTGGTTAACACAACAAAATGGGACTTTTTTTTACATATTACAACAACAAGATTGGAATCATATTGTCCCTTAATAAATATATGAAAACAATTAAAGCTCAATTACCATTACTAGAATTGCTTAACCTTCATCTATCCGTGGATATAAAACTTTTTAGCACATTAGATAAAGCCATTTATAATTTGGAGTCCCCATTATTGTGCAATCTCACAGAATATATCATCAGGAGGTATGGGGGAGCATCCTCCCACATATGGGGGTGCATGAGGCCTTGCCCCACTGCAAAAAACGCTGGTTTACTTAGAGAAAGAAAATGGACTTTTAACTGGTGTAACATCTTTTAAGAACAGATTCCTGGAAAAAGCAACAGCATCCTCTAAATCTAAATCAAGTCAAAAACCATCAATGAAGAAAAATAATCCAAGTGTAAGCAAACAAATAAAATATCTGAAGCATCAGGAAAGACTGTAACAAAGTTCATTTATACTTGCATGGAAGACCCAGCAAGTAATTACTCAAATGAATAATTTATAAATTTATAAAAATAACTTTATTAGACTGATACATATTATCTCTACATTTAATTGTATTTACAGTTAAGAAAAACTGAGTTGATATATACTTCGAAGATAATATTAATCTACATACCAATACACTTGTGTACTCTTGACTGTAAAATGAAATAAAAATTTGGTATTGCAATGATAGAAATCAGAGTTTTGTTTTATAATTACAGAAGTACTTAGTTATTTTAGTAGAAATGATTAATTACATCAAAAACATTATATGCATACATGCATACTGTATCTGTTTACCTAGTTATCTATGTGTGTGTGTGTGTGTGTGTGTGTATGTGTGTGATTTTGGATTCATGGCATTTAATCAAAATTCACAAAGACTGAATCAAAAATAATTGAAGCCAGCATTTTGAAACACAAGCAAAGAAAAACAAAACAAAACAAAATGTAAAAAGAAAAATGCGAAATGGAAACCAAGTAGCTTCCTTTTGTTATAGTGCAACAAAACCCTACCACTATATTCATAACAAATTTGTCTGAATAGTGACAGCATTACAGATATAGTTCTCCTAATGTAAGGTATCAGATTAGGTTTGGGGTAGGGACAGGGTTAGAGTTACATTATAGCACTCATTAGTAAGGTTGGCAAGGGGTTTCAGTACATCTAAAAGTTTCAACATTAAGAATTAATATTGACAATAACCTCCAAAAATCAAAATTCCACCATTTCACAGAGTCAACTTTCAAAAAATTATCCATTTAAGAAAATGTGCATTTGGTAAATTAATGGATGTTTGATGAATTAAGGATGCATATGCATGTTTGGTTTACTGCCTTTTACATACTGGCTTTTTTAGTCTGTGTGAAATTGTGGCACAGTGGGGATCAGTGAACATAGTTGTGTTGGGAGTGGTATTTTCTCTTTCCAAAGTGTAATGCAATCTCAGAGGGATATACATGATTATCAAGTTGTGTGGGGAATCACAGGGGCTGCCTCTCTGCATACATTATCTTGTTATGATTATTAACTAAAAAAAACATGGGTTCACTTAAGTTCATTGACTGCATCTTCTGTCAGCAGCTTTTCTGTCTGTTACATTTTGTCGACAAGAGAGCTGATTGACAGTGGTGTGAGGCCCACCATAATGGTGGGGTTGGGGAATATGCCCTTTCCCTGGTATTACGTGATCTTGAACTTGGGGTATATAAGTAACATTGTCTTGGAGTATGCAGGAAGGTTTGCCTCCCTCCAAAAATGATTGTATTTTGTTTACATGTCCAAGATTATGTCTCATACATGGGCAGTTGCTTGTTGATGTAATGGAATTGATGAGTGTTTGTCAGCAATATGTGTGTGGCTAGATCAAGTTAAATATACCTGTGTGTGTGTGTGTGTGTGTGTGTGTGTGTGTGTGTGTGTCTACATATATCTATCTATATGTATCTGTGTGTGTGTGTGTGTGTGTGTGTCTACATATATCTATCTATATGTATCTGTGTGTGTGTGTGTGTGTGTGTGTGTGTGTGTGTGTGTGTGTGTGTGTGTGTGTGTCTACATATATCTATCTATATGTATCTCTATGTGTGTGTGTGTGTGTGTGTGTGTGTGTGTGTGTGTGTCTACATATATCTATCTATATGTATCTCTATGTGTGTGTGTGTGTGTGTGTGTGTGTGTGTGTGTATATATATATATATATATATATAGATAGCTATGGTTTCACTTCATATACTCGAAATGCTGAAATCTCGAATTTCAGCATTTTGAGTCCATAAAGTCGAAACCATCACAACACCGGAACCTCACAAAGCCGAAATCACAAACCCGAACATACATACACTACACACAAACCATAACACCAACATCACACAAAACATAAACACAACAAAACACCACACATACCTACACTAAACATAAGCAGTGGGCATGGGCAAGCCCCCCTGGACCCCCACTACTTATATATACTAACGCCAAGATGGTGCAAACAGAGAAAAAAACAAAACTCAAACACACACATTCTACAGTCCCTTACGCGCGCGCACACACACACACACACACACGCACACACACACACACACACACACGCACGCACACACACACACACACACACACACACACACACACACACACACACACACACACACAAACACATCACATATACACATCATTTACAAAAACGCTCACATACACTCACCTGACAGTCCAAACACAAACATCCCAAGCATACACTTCCCATAACGTAGCATCACTGCATAAGCGTGGATTCAACATATTCCCCATTTGTGTTTATGCACTTTCGCTATTCTGAAGTTTCGGCTTCATGCACTCAAAGTGCTGAAATTTGGGATTTCAGCATTTCGAGTATATGAAGTGAAACCATATATACATATATATATATATATATATATATACATATATATATATATATATATATATATATATATATATATATACATATAAATTATGCTGTACATTTGCATATCTCAGTTAGAATATTATTTACAACTCAGTTTTCATCAGAGGGGGTGAGGGAGATGCTCAAGGTAAATATGAGTTTTGAGGTTTCGTTTAATGAGCTTTTATGGACACATGCCTTAACTACTATCGTATCTGTTGGCAATTAACATATCTGGGTCAGAAAAAAAAAAAGAAAATTGATAATGGTTTGCTCATAAGTTAGACTATAAAAATAAGGGCATATATCCAAATACATATCTATATGACTTGGAAATCAATTATCTATCTACCTTATTGTACATACATATGAGTATGCTTGCCTTTATCGCTGTATAAATTAACTAAAAAGTCCCATTGTACATTTTTGTGCCACTTGCAGTTGTATTAATGTGCAGCACAATCTTCTTCTGTCACTTGAACATAATCTTGTAAGGTAATTAATGACCATTACAGGGCAGTAACAGCCAGATTCACTTAAGGAAGTACAGCGGTCGCACTGTAACAGAGGTTCCAGCAGCAGAACTTTCCTGCAGTGTCTGTAACTGCAAGCTTGGGTCCAATGACCCTGGTTTACTGCTGTATAGAAAGACAAACATATTGTCTCAAAAACTATAGTTTAAAAAATATCTGTCAAAAATAGCTAGCTAATTCCACAAAGATGAGATGCTATTATGACTTTTTACTTAGCTAAAGCGTCTTCTGTGTGGAGACATGCGTGAATGGGCGTACCTTCATTGAAGGTTGTGCGTCAGGGCCGGCAACTCGACACATAAAAAATATACTGCCAATCATTAGCGGATCGGAGTTCTGCTATGGCGACCCCTAACCGGGAAAAGCCAAAAGACACAAGACAAGACTGTTGCAGTTTCTTTTCATTTACATAGTAATTGCTAGCGTACAGGTTTGAAAAGGATGCTAGATGATAAAGAAATGTTTACTTTTGCAAATGGAGAGGTGGCAGCTACAGTGGTTGTTTCTAACTCACTGCTTTGTAAGGGTTATTTCTTTTTAGATGGCCGATGTACAAAGTATAGCTATGTAGGAACTTGCCTTACTGAATGGGAACAGCATACATTTCTGCCGTGATTGCAGAATGAACAGTCTCAAACAGGGTGTAAGGTACAGGTAATATTTGGTAAAAAAAAAAAAACAAGTTTGATTTTTCACTCAGCACTGAAATAAATAAGACATGCTGGAGGGACAGATTCATAACCCAGAGGCTTCCTTCACTCTGGAATAAAATCCCAGTGCAGGTTAGGCAGAGTCCCTCATTGACTCTCTTCAAGAGGAATCTTGATGAGTGGATGGGAGATCGTAGGTTTACCCCGGGTATCACTTCTGTGTCACTGTTAGACAGATGGACAGTATACTAACCTCGAAAAAGGGCATAGCAAAATAAATTTAAAATGGGTGGCGAAAGCCAAACACACTCTGGCTAGGCTTGTAAATGCCCTAGGGCAGATAGCCTAGTATGAACCTATGAACCTATGGCAGTATATTAATGTGCCATGAGGCTCTGGCAAAAAAATAAAAGGCTACCATTTTATATGCTTGCTAAATGAGGCTTTACTATTTCTTGAATGTAACATTAAAAATAGAAGTAAAAAAAGCAACGTGTGAATGAGCATCTATGTCTATGAGAGGCAAAGAGTGAAAGAAATAGAGCACATTAAGAAGAGTGTGAAAGAGACAGGACATAACCTCTTGTGACTGCAACAGGCACTCTATCAGTACGCGTTATCTCAAAAGTAACTTTTAAACTCTGTCTGGCATTGTTGACTCATTTTAATTTGCAGTGATTTATAAGCAAGTCAAACTTTCTTTGAGGAACAGAGCCGATACCCTGACCAAATTTGCCCTAGTAGTATAAATACCACCACAGGTATCCCCTAAAAAGAGGCCATTCATCTAGTGGGACTAACCAAGTCAACAAAGGATAAATAAATCATAAGCAGTTAAGCAGCATTGGGGTTGCAATAGCTTGCATTCTGTGATTTTTTTTCATTCATTTGGTCACAATGAGAAATCTGAGGTGTATTCATTTAACAAAGTGGCTGTAACTGCTGAGCATATGTGTGCATGTGTGTATGAGTGTGTGTGTGTGTGTGTGTATGTGTATGTATGTGTGTCAGTGTGTGTGTATGTGTGTGTGTGTGTGTGTGTGTGTGTGTGTGTGTGTGTGTGTGTGTGGATATTAAATACTTTTATAACTTATATTCTGGATGTAAAATATTTCCTCCAATGGCAATCACATATGCTATAGCAACTTTAAAACATTAGATGGACGAGTTATTTTATATCAAAAATATTTAAAAAATCAATCTATGTATATATCAATATATAGAGATAGAGATTTAGATATCGATGTATACTGTATTAATAAAAAATGCAAAACCATTTAACAACATAGTCCATTCTCTAAGTACAATGATGCTCTCCAGGGGGGTAATAATCGAGAATTAATACCCTTCCAGGGGCATTAAGGCACTCTGCCTGTGGAATCAGTCCATACAACACCCCTGGGTGTGTGTTAACTCCCTGATAATGCCCATCCAATTAGGCATTATTGCTTACATAATAACAGATGACTGAATATAGAGAATAGTAGCTATGCTAATGATATTCACCAGAAAATTATACTTTGATAGGTAAGTATGGGTAATTATGGCATTGAAATCTTTGTTTTTAGTTTCTTAATTGTGTACGTACAACTCTTGAAGTATAACGCCCCAGTAATATTTAAATCCAGGTACAGGTTCTTCACAGTATACATATTTCTGTAATTGCATGTATGCTTTCCATTTGGGCAAAAATGGGGAAATAACAGATTATATTAGAAGGGCATGCAAGCAGTTAGCAATAAGTTGAGGTGGGTAACATGAACACATACAGATATATAAGCATTTGGCAAAGCAGTTACAAATATTAACAGGAATGTCATATTTGCATATATATATATATATATATATATATATATATATATATACATATATATATATATATATATATATATATATATATATATATATATATATACATATATATATATATATATATATATATATATATATATATATATATACATATACATATATATACATATATATATATATATATATATATACAAGTATATATAAATATATATATATATATACATACATATGTATATATATATATATATATATATATACATACATGTATATATATATATATATATATATATATATATATACATACATACATGTATATATATATATATATATATATATATATATATATATATATACATGTATGTATGTATATATATATATATATATATATATACATGTATGTATGTATATATATATATATATATATATATATATATATATATATACATACATGTATATATATATATATATATATATATATATATATATATATATACACGTGTATATATATATATATATATATATATATATATATATATATATATATATATATATATATATATGTATATATATATACATATATATATATATATATATATATATATATACATATATATGTATATATATGTATATATATATATATATATATATATATATATATATATATATATATATATATATATATATATATCACAAAAGCTATGTGACCTACAGGCAAACAAACGCTACCAACAAAACAGTAGCCTTGTCACTGATACTTACTGTCTACTACATACAGTTTTGCAGATGAGAACTGTTGTTCTGAAAATGTGCAAACAGTTATATGTAAGATTTGTGCAATGTTTGCAATATCACAAAGCAATGTCACTCTTCCTGGTCTTCAAATATGATTGGAAAGCATTCAGACAGATAAACAGTTTTGCTGCTAATACCATGGAAGTCTCTAAATGCTTACACAAATAAGACCGTTTGCTTTGTTACAATTCCACTTAAACAAAATAGTATTTTTCTTTTATGAACCTGCAATATAAATTCAAATTCACAGAAACACTTTTGACAATAAGACCAGTGGTCTCAAAGTCAAACAAATTAAGGGCAAAAGAGGGTGTGTCCACTGGGCTAAGGGTCAGACTGATGTCTATCAAAAAAAAGCTAAGTAGGTATTCTAAAAAAGTAATTTAGCAAAAAATAAAAATAAAACTGATAAAACTGCACAGAGACTTACACATAGCGGTCCTATTCACATACACACATGCACACACACAAACACACAGTCACCAACTCTTGTTCATGGCGCTCACAATTGTTTCTGAAATGACCACAAGTCTGTTTCAGTTTTTAACTTCCTTTAATTATTTATTTTCGGGGTTGGGGTTCTTCTCATGATCTACACTGTTTGGTTTAATCTACATGACACTATCATTCAGTTCCTCAGCAGGTGCTACCACTACGTCCAATAGCAGAAGCAGTTAGAGTCTAATGTCTTCTTCTACTGATCTTTTTTTTTTTTTTTGCGCTTCAGAAACTCTGTCATTGGTTCCACAGTCAAACCAATTAACCAATGACAGACATGAGCTGCTATTGGTAGCTGTGGCGACAAAATATTTTTGTCTCTGTGGTTCAGAATGCAAACTGGACATCCCAGCTGGGTATATGGGACAGACATTGGCAAAGTTTTGCAGGCCAGATTCAAAGTGTTAATAAGCCACATCTGGCCTATGGATGTGAATTTAGGGTACTGGGGTAGGCCATCCTTCCACTAAGAACTTTGCTGTTTGACATCTTTTTGTGTATCATACTGTGGATATTAAAAAATCATATCATGTTTGTTTTTAAAACTGGATTCTGAAAGAAAAAAAAAACGTGCAGTAACCTAATGGTTTCCTGGCATCAAAGACATCAGGAAGAAATGGGATTAATTACCATTTGGCTCCTCAGGACTCAGTCAGTTAAACTACAATGTATTATTGGAAAAGTGAAGCACAGTTAACTTTGACAGTATAAAGGCAAGACAAAATTCATTTATTGCCATGTTTTTATAAAAGACTTTATTAATGAATAGTTATTCTTCTGCAAACACATACAAAGTGAACCTAAAAAAATTAAATAATAAAGGGCACATTATTTTACATAGGACATGGAATATAGTTTTAGGGTACTTATGTATTGCAACCACATTGTCGCAGTTGTGAAAATAGCATAGTTCAAGTCAAAGGAGGTCATGCAACACTGTAAAGTATTATTGAAAGTACTTATTGCTCAGTAAAAACGTGTGGATTACCTTCAGTAAGACCAGCAAATTAAAAAAATTCTCTACTTGATTTGTGTGCATTACAGATGAACGGAAAAATTGTCATGGCTGTTATCGTACGAGTCGATTTCTGAAGGTTGTAAACAGGGTGTAAAAGCAAGTTTAACACAGTGGCCCTATATTGTGTGGGTCAAATTTAACAAATGTGATTTATTGTTAAAGAAACGCATAGCAGAAGGGATGAAACACTCCACGAAAAGTAACCGTGCCGACTCATCAACGAGTACTGCTGTCAGTAAATAATGGCATGCGTTCCTTTTCAGACTTCATCTCCTTGAAGGACTGCACCCCAAGGAAAGTGTGTGTGGTGGTTACTTTGTCACTGCGTCCTTCCTTTCCTGTTCTCTATTAATGTTGGTATGTTGAATTAGGTTCCTGCCATCTGACTTATGGTCAGCCTTGCTTGAGGTACACAGTAAAGGTGAAAGGAAAAAGAAATAACGGGAAGAATGCTGGCAGCTTTGCAGGTAGCTTGCGATGACAGGTAATGGCAGCCGTGCTACATCGCATATGATTACATTCTGTAACTGCCAACAGAAACTCCCTGTGTACATGTACAGCTTAGTGTGCTCCTGATAGTCAAACAATGTAATGCAGCAGTAGAAAACACTTTGAGGAGCATTTCTGAGTCTTAAATGCTCTTGATTGACTTGTAATATGCCAATTTCATGACCATAAAAATGTGGTTGCGATAATACGTAAGTATCAGTTTTAGTTTTAATTATTCCAGTATCTAAATTAACTGGCACTAATAACATGAAATCAGTGAAAAACATGGTGAAATTGGCTCTGGAATGAGTGATTCTGAGAATTTGCTTATAAGATCTGAGATGTACAGCTCCTAGGTATCAAGTGCCAAACTAAACGCAACACAGATATTCTTATTTTAGTGGGTAGTATTCAGAACTCATCATAGGCTAATTTCTCCATCTTCAGTTTTGTTTTTAATCTTTCATTAAAAACTAATTAAATGACTAAGGTGGAAGCCAACTGAAAAGTAAAACAAAATGGAATCCTGAAGTGAAGCACTTCTTGTCTGCCTTATGTAACATAGTGGCAAACAGTCAGACATCACCTAAGCTTCGCAAAGAGCATTTCTCTGTGATATGCCATGTACATATAAAGTTCTCAGAAAGGGGTAATGAGATTATTCGGATATCTTGTAATGAATTACCTGAAATATAAATGAGCGACAATAACTAGGTTCAAAATTAGGCATTGTTTTTCAACTGCACCCCCCCCCCCCGATGCGCAGTAGCAAGGCCAATCCAAACCCCACCCAACAGTCTGCCCGTGGCCAGTTTTTTACAAAACATAAATAAACATGACAATGCTTTTGTAGTACACATGAATATTCATTCGGTATTACCAGCATGCGGCAAACATTCCAGGGAGAACATTTTTAATCAGAATTTAATAAAACTATGATGCATAAACGTAATTCAGCAAAAAAAAAAAACAGACAGTGGAGAGGTATGTAACAGGGACACAGTTATTGCTTTCTGGGAATACAGCAGCCTAATAAACTAGCCTGATGAACAGAAGATAAATGAAATATTGCTGACAGCCACAATGCTGTTGCTGAAACTCTTTAGTACAATACTTTGAAATAAGAAAAACAGCAGTGCAGCCAGGCAAACTCTCTGTACTGCACCCATTTTTTTGTGAGTATCACATCACTATGGATTTTAGGTTTATAGATTAGTACTAGGCTAACTACCTTTGTGGGCCATTTCAAGCCTAGCCAATTACTCCATGGGAGAATCAAACCCTGCACCTTGTGTCTGTAAGGTAAACACCTTAACCATTATGCCATCCTCCCACCTCCTTTTTCAGGTCATATTATGATTTTCCAAGGACACTCACCCTAAGCCAAATGTATATCCAGTTATGTTACTGCTTTATTGTGCAACTCACAAATATTACTTTATTTCCCTGCACTTTTTTTTTATAAATAGCCTTTAATCCACATGTTTAGTTTCACATTGTGGTTTCTACTACTTTATAGTGTAGCTCACAAATATTACTTCTTTTCCCTGTGCTTTTTTCAGGGAGGCAAGCCCCCTGCACCCTCATCTATATAAATACAAATACACCATCTCAGAGATTGCACTACTTTGAGGAAGAAGGTAAAGTACATTAGATCACAAATATTACTTTATTTCCCTGTGCTTTTTGCAGGGGGGCAAGCCCCCTGCACCCCATCTATATAAATACAAATACACTAACTGAGAGATCGCACTACTTTGAGGAAGAAAGTAAAGTACATTAGATCACAGATATTACTTTATTTCCCTGTGCTTTTTGCAGGGGGGCCAGCCCCCCTGCACCCCCGTCTATATAAATACAAATATAACAAGTCTGAGATCACACTACTTTGAGGAAGAGGGAATGAATATTTGTGATGTCACAGGCAAATCTTCATGAGATGTGAATCATGCATCATTTGCATGCTACATCACAGCCATTAGGCATGTCCATCACTATGGCCACACCCATTCCTGCACAAAAAGACTGGGGGGGGTACTGTTGTAAAACATCACCAAAATCAAATGAAAGGAACATAGAAAATAGCGAAGGTAAGTACTCATCAACTTCTGCATTCAGTTCAGGTGAAACAAAATCATTTCTCTTCTCTATATCAAGATAAATGAACTATAGTTGCAGTTTATTCTGCATAGTCTTTGTTAGTATGAATGTCATTTATTTGTAAAGTGCATAACTTGGCACTGCATTATGAATTTCCAAACGTGTATTTCATACTGTTGCCTTTTGTAAATTGTGTATAAATTCTGGATAATGTTGTCATCTGTTCTCTGAGCCTAGGCCAAGAAGAAATGACATGCAGTCACCTTGACAAATAGAACAATACAACATATACTTGAATTAAAATTAAATATGAAATATTGTAATTAGACAACACTAAGTGTGTATATATATATATATATATATATATATATATATATATAATGTGTGTGTGTGTGTGTTTTGATATGCTTTAGATAGGAATGTAGACTTATATCTGTGAATTGGGGGCTTCCCCCAGCACACCATCTTCTACACACCAAACACAAGGCCAAAATATTTAAAGTATATCTTGTGTATCTTTTGGTGATACAAATTGCCAAGTATCTCTGAAGAGGTGTGAGCAGACCTCACAACTGTCCAGATTTTCACAGAATGTCCAGATTTTTGCCTCATATTTTTTGGTCAGTTTCTCATAAAATGTGTAGTTTTCTGGAAAGTCATTGAGGACTGAAATGAAATCATTAATTAGTCACAGGCATTTGAGTTTCAGATTTCATATCTTTCACAAAATGCAGGCTAACACAAATCCTGTTAATCTAGTAATTTTCTCAGTTTATAAATTTAATTTTTAAAATCTGTCACTAGTTTTGGGCCTTTGTCCCCCCCCCCCCCCATTATTTTAGGCTTTGCAAACATTTCTTGCAAGAAGAGGTTGAAAGGTATGAGATATGAGAATGAACAACAAATCCTTTATTAATCTAAACTAAACTACAATTATTGATTTGTTTGCATGGATATGTTCAATACCACGTTCTGCAATACTTCTTCTAACAGTTCATAATTTGTTTAATGGTGAAATATGCGTACTAAACAAATTATATTATTCTTCTTAAAATGAAATTAAATAACTTATTTTCTATAGTGCTTTGACAAAATATGTTGCTAATGAGTATTTCTTATTTGACTGTAATAAAAAGCACTGATGTATTAATTTCCTGTTGACGTACAGAGTATTTAGGAAATTCAGACAAGAAGCCCACATGTGAGAATGCAGTAGGAGATAACATTTATAAACTGTGATGAAATTTGATGATTATAAGAGAAAATATCAAGATTTAAGTTAGATGGGTTATACATTTTTATAGTCATCTTCAGATCATTCATGCAAATGATAAGTACTCATTTGTATAAGTATATATATATATATATATATATATATATATATATATATATATATATATATAGACATACATACCTATATGCAGATCTATATTACATTGTCGAAAGCCGACAATATCGAATCTGATATTGTCGAACGCTTAGAATATCGAACGTGTAAACGGAAATCTCCTACACCCTTTTGTTTTATTTATTTTGTTTTACAAAATGTTTTAATGGCGATTCAATGTTTTACTACTTCGATCAGTAGTGTTCGATGTATACTGATTTGAAGTAGTAAAACTTCGATCATCTGATATAGACCCCATATATACATATATATATATATATATATATATATATATATATATATATATATAAGGGTCTACCTTGACCCAACAAAATGACATTTAAACAAAACGTAATTAGGGGACCCCTTTTTCCTTTCATGAACAATCAACTAAACGGAAAAAAAAACACACATGCAAAAAAACAAAAAAAAACCAACACAACACTAACCACATGTATGCAGGGGGGCAAAGCCCTCTGCACTCCCACACCCCCGCTACTTATATATTCTAACTCCAACATCGCACTACAGTGGAGAAAGGGGAATATTCCCTTATCCCCGGTGTGCAGCAATCTAAACAACCTCCGTTGCTGTTCATTATGTTGATTTTTTGTGGGGATATATATATATATATATATATATATATATATATATATATATATATATGCACGCACACACTATGAACTTTGATTCTTGCTTCTTTCCAGTACAGAAATAAATTAATGGGCTCTGTATTTTTTCTTTTGATCAGAAAGTTATTTTGGTGCATGTGGTTGTATAACATATAGTCTGCCCATCAACATTTTGTTTTATCATGAAATAAAAAAATACACATTTTTCATAACCTTTTGATAACTCATGAGTTGTTTTGCTCCATTAGTACAGCACACAGGTGGAGAATGCAGACATTTTAGGTCACTTTTTATGCAAAAGATTCTGGCCTTTACATTTCACTGCAGGCTAACGTGTGGCCACTGAAGACAACAACAGGAATGTTCATTCTTTTTTTGAACACATGATGGGGTGTTGGGTAGTAGGTGGGATTTAGGCAGGACTTCCTACTGCGCACATGGGGAGGTACTGTTTTACAACATCATCAGATGCTGTTTGGCATACCTAGAGGGTTCCAAAATCAATTTACTTTTTTCTCAGCGTTCGAGGCTTACTATTCTGTTCAGAGTGTTGATTGAAAGACTTTGGTCGAGCTCAATTCAACAGAAGTTATAGGACAGGAGCTGAGAGAGAAAAATCAGAAAGACTATAAGCTTAAAACTAATGGAGTTCTGTAACTAGATTCTGCAGCCAAACATACAGTCTCACCTCTCTAAATGTGAACTGTAAGTCCTGGGTCACAAGCGGGGTACAATTACAGCCTACTGTAAAATAACTAAAGGGAAGTCAGTAACAATGTATGCATAACAGGAAACAGCAGCGGGAAACAGAGGCTATGTGATAAAGTGGCAGGGGGCAGTAAACAAATTCTATCAAGCAGGTATAACATGTAGAGGGCACTTTTAAGTGAAAATTATATCAGACAATGTTTAGCATAATTAATAAAGAAACTAGGGGTATGAACAGCCAAAAGTAACACAGAGCATGCAGTAAATCACAATACTCCCACTCTTGTGAAACAAGCTACATATCTGTGGCACCAGACCAGGAAGAATCTGCAGTTCATACACAGTACTGGTGCAATGACTGTGGCAAAGGGCAGTGCACGTCTTAACTTGTGGAGTTTGGTTGGATGAACAATACTAATCTTTTCCAAAAAACAGTGGCTTGTTTCATACTATGTGTTGGATGAGAAAGAATGAAAGTAGAGAAAAATGAGAAAAACTCATCTAGTAACACACAGAGACAGTGCACTTTTAGAAGAACATTGACATTATGACAAGATTCAAAGCGGCACTGCTAATCAAGACTTCATGAGCATTTTTCATTTAGGACTCAGTACTAAAAATTATTTTTTTTCATTCATTGGGTTACAACCAGTTCAAAAGTCATGCAATATAATAATATATATTTGTTAACTAGGTAGGTCCACTGGACATGCAGTCCCTTTTTAGGGGCAGCCCCAGAACAATGTCTGGTTAAGTGAATTGCTCAAGGTCACATACTAAGCAAATAAGGACTGTGGTAATCAAACCCTGTACCGCAGAGGAATTATTGTCCACTACCTTAATCTTTGCACCAGTTGCAGGATACAATAAGACATCCCAGCAAGATATTTTAATCCTGGAATACACAGTACAACTGGAGATTATTACGTGATTGTGGAGATCAGCAGCCCCGTAAACAGAGTAGGGACTAGGCATCCCACAAAAAATATTCTACAAAGCAGAACCTGCCCTTCATAAATGTAAATACTATTAACCCACACTTCCTACTGAAATTTACACTTGCTTGTTATCATGTTCTTGGGACATTAAAGTTTCTTGAAGCTACATTGATTTTGGGTATATTAAAGGAACACACCTTCATTTAACCAGTAGCAAAGTCTGGTAGACTTTTCCCAATCATCTTTCTGTGTAACATAAAGTTCTTTGGGGCTACCTGAAGGCATTGCATAATGAAGGCCATTACTGTAAATTTTATTAAATGGTTTGTTTACTGATATTTCAAGCCTGACTTCACACTACTTGTGAGCCCAATGGCAGCAGTGTGGTGAGCTGATTATATGCATGCATGCACTAGTTAGCTACTATGAGAAACAGGAGGAAGTCCAGCTCATTTGCACACACTCCTTCTCCATCTGCGCTTCATCTGGTATTCATATATCTCTGTTACCCCTCAAAAGCAATTTATACCCCAAGGGAAAAACTTCCAAGCACCAAAGCCTTAACTGTCCCCTCTCACTCCAGCACTTTACACTCCAGCACTGTTTATAAATACTGGTAACTCTCCACACACACCCTCACAATAACCTGTAGGAACATTTCAGCTGACTACCCCTTTGTCTCTGTCATTATCAAGGTATGCAACTGATTTACCATGAAGTTTGGTATACTTTATATTGTTATTGTGTTCCAACACAAAAGGAAACTGCCTCACTTATAGTATTTCTTACTCCTCAGAGATCCTACAGGTTTGTAGAAGTTGTTAGGCCTTTTTACACTGGTTTTAGCTGCTTTACAATTATATGATGCATTATTGAAAAACTGCATAAAAGACATACCTGGTGACACTATGGTGCATGCTAATGTTTTCTAAAAGACTGCTCATAACTCATGATATAATTCATGGGGGATACTGATATCAGCTCTGGAGACAGTGCCAGGTGGGGAATTTGGCTGGGACAGTACACCTGTCAAAAAGTAATGCAGGTGTCCCAAGGTGAGCTCAGGGAGGACAGACAGAAACCTCACATGGAGTAGAAGGGCACAGCATACATGGCACCCCATCTAAGTACCATGTTCAATCATAGCCTCACCTCAGGCTTTGTGCACACTGAATGGTGCACAGCAATGGTTATCCCACTCCACAAAGGGGGAGCCACCACGGATCCTGGGAACTACTGCCCCATTAGCCTGATGAACCTGGTCTGCAAGGCTATGCAGCGTATCATCATGGAACTTATAAACAATGACATTGGTAATCTCCAAACTCTGGACCCTACCCAGTTTGAGTTTGTAAAAGGCAGATCATGTCTCCTAAACCTGATAGACTTCTTTGAAGTGGTCACCAAAGCTGTAGATGAGGGTAAGGCGGTACACACAGCCTATCTAGATCTCGCCAAGGCTTTCAACACCATCCCCCACTCTGGAATTAGGTATAAATCCCTATGTCACAAGATGTGTTGTCAACTGGTTCACTGACCAAACTCACACTGTGAAAGTAGCGGACTCTAAATCCAACTTCAGACCAGTGACAAGTGGAATACCACAGGGTTCAGTCCTAGGTCCTCTCCTGTTTGGTATCCACTTTTCTGAAGTACAGGCTAACACAGAAGGTCTTTGGCTAACAATGTTTGCAGATGACTGCAAACTACGAGCCATAATCAAATCTCCTAATGATGTGGACATCCTACAAAAGGGCCTCTCTGAGCCAGATGCTTAGTGTCAAAGCCATGGCCTGAAGCTAAATGCCAAAAAGTGCATTGTCATCCCGTTTGGTAAAATCTCTGTACCCATGAACTACCACATAGGCAGTAGTCTACTTAACATCAAAAGTGTGATAAGAGACCTTGGGACACAGGTGGACAGTAGTCTCTCCTTTGATAATCACATTGCCACAGTAGTCAGGAAATCCTTCTAAGTGGCACACCTCATCACTAAATGTTTCTCATCCAGGAAAAAAGAGGTCATTGTTCCCCTCTACTCATCACTCATTAGACCCATTATAGAGTACAATGCCCCTTTTGGTATGTACCTCACTAGACATCTACAACAACTGGAAAGGCCACAGAAATACCATACAAAGAGGATTACCAGCCTCAAACAGATGCCCTATGCAGACCATCTCAAAAAACTCCAGCTTTACTCTGTCACATATCACCTACTCAGAAGCGATCTCTGCCTAACATACAAAGCTATGTCAAACCCAGAGCTGTTGGACATGCTCCACGTAAAGAAATCCCAGTCCCTCCGAGCTACATGCTCTATGGACATAAACCTTGTCATCACAATAAACAGAACATGCTGGAGGGATAGATTCCTGTCTCAGAGACTTCCCATACTCTGGAACAAACTACCTATCTATATAAAACAAAGCTTCTTATTAGCACTCTTCAAGAAAAATCTTGATGATTGGATGGGAGACAGGAAATTCACCCCGGGGATCACTTCTGTGGCTCTACTTGACAGGGGCACAGGAAAATAATTTTCTTGGGTGGCAAAAGCCAGGGTACCGTTTGGCTAGGCTTATACAGGCCCTAGGGCCAATAGCCTAGTATCTACCTATGAACCTATGATCTTGATTTTAAGTGTCTGTTTATTATTAACATAATTATTACACTTTCTACTCATTTGTGTTATATAAAATAAGATTATTAATAATGTGCCATGTCACATTAGCTGTTTAAAGGATCTTTTTGCTTCAAATAGCAATTATTACATGATAAACTGACAGCTGTCTATTCCCCTTATTTCTTCACTTAGAATGACATTTATGTATGACTTATTTTAAGATTGAAGTTTAAATGTGAGAAAAACATTTCTTTTCACATAAAAAAGTGTTTGCATCCACCTTTATCCACTCAAACACTTTTCTGCATGAAAATGAAAGTTGGTTTTACTGTATTTAAAAAAACATATGTGCATTTGAAGTTTACTACTGAACCCGGAAGATTAAAAGTGCAGAAGCATATACAGGATTAATATTTATGGGTGGACAACAGGCACTTATGTCACTTTGGTTGTCCAGCTCTAATTATGCTGGGTTAGCATGGATTAAGTAATTCTGTTTTACTTATATAATTGTCAAACTATTATTAAATTCATTATTAGTTTTCCAAACAGCTAATTTAATAGTTTGGCAACTACATAACTAATACACAATTACTTACCCATGCTAATCCAAAATATTTATAGCTGGAGACCCAAAGTGATGGTAGCACCTCCTGCCTGCCCATAAATATTAATGCCATAAAAGAGTCTGTATACATTTAGCCTTCCACATTTGGAAGCAATGTTTAAAGCAAGTTTATTTACAAAGTGATGAAAAACTACCTTCATTTTGCATAAAAAAGTCTTTGCATAAAGATGCATGCAAAAAACGTTTTATGCAAAAAAAAAAAAACAAAGGTTGTTTTGCTCCTTTAGACATGATTTTAAACTCTGTCTAAACTTTGCAGATTGTTGGTATTGCTTTGCTCAATGTGCCTATCTGATGTCCTGTGGTATGTGCCCTCCATTTTTTCTAAATCTCTATCTCTCTCCTAGACTGACACTAGTGGTTGGATGGAAATCAGTAGGCTCCACAACCCAAACAGAAGACAGAAAACCTGCATGAATATTTCACAAAGTGGAACCCACCCTTCTTAAAGACAAAAAGCTGTTAATTTGTGTTGATAATATATTACCATTAGGCATATCTGCCACATTTCCACTGGGATTTATAATTAGTTGTTTTCATGTGCCTGGGTTGTTAATTAAAGTGCCCTTGCAGCTATAATGACGTTTTGTATATTATAGGAACACGCACCTTTATTTAATTGGCAGTAAAATCTGATTTCCCCTTACCAGTAAATGCTTGGAAGACACACAGGGGACACTTGTCCTTCTATATAACAGCGAGTCCTTCTTTGCTACCTGAAGGCCTTGCATAATGAAGCCTATTGATAATTTACTAACTGGTTTATTTACTGACATTTCAAGGCCAGCCCATTAGCTGCCTGGAGCGCTTATCTCATGCATTGTGCACTAATTGTCTATCATGTGAGTGACTGTTGGCCCACTTCACTGCTTCCCCACCCCATCCACAGCCTCACCCCTCTGTTCATGCATTTATACCTTTTCTTCCCTTCGCACATTTCAAGTCACATCCCTACCTCTCTGATTACCACCATGTATTCCAACCTAACTGATAATGCTGCAGTGGGACCCCAGGTTCTTTCAGATAACTGCTTGTACTGCTGAAGTGACCCACTCCTACAAAATCTGTATGCTAACTTTTTGACCTCATATACTAACCATTTGCTTCCTCCACCCATTGTGGGCTGGACATAACAAGTGTGCTGTGGTATGTATCAGTTGTACACTGGTTTAGGTTAACGCACCTGATACGTAAGACGTCCTCACTGCCGTACAGTAGGTATACATTGGTATATAGTAAACATACACTGTATATGGTAAGTGTGCTCTTATACAAGATTTGAATGCAGTGGTACACAGTGAGTTTATATAGTGTAATGAATGTGCTTTGTAACAGTGTCATTTGGTATAGGGTGAGTCTGCAGTGGTATTAGGTGAGTGTGCCATTGTATATACTAAGTGTATTCTGATATATAGAGAGGAAGGTAGGCATTTATATATTACAAGTGTGAAGGCAGATGTCATCAATGGTGCAATTCTGTACCCTAAAACTTTTAAATGAACTATTAAGGGGAGTGCTGGGTGCTCAGATGCCAGGTAACTAGGTAGCCTGAAGGATGTGGCATAGAATTTCAGAGAATTAATACATGAACAGCTGCAGAGGGGTACTTTTGTATTATTGCCACACTATGAAAACACGTATTCTGAAACTGCAAGGAACTATGAATAACACTAAAGTGGTTTCAGGGTGTCTGTGTATCTTCTATCTAGGAAAATGACCTCACATTAAGATTGCAGTCAGCCCTTTATCACTTTCCAAGCCAGCCTTGTGACACATAATTTCTAGATACTTACTGTAATACTTCTCATAGTATGGCTCAAGACTGTAAAATTCATACTCCCACTGTGCAATGCAGATGAACTGCACACTGCTTGTTAAGTAAAAGTGAAATTAATTTTAAAGAACATATACGGCAGTTCCACATGCACTCACAGTCACTATGAAAGGTAGTTTAACTTGCAGTGATCTAAATGTCATGGCCCAAGCTCATAATGATCTGACTTCATGTCTAGTGCAAATTACGCACAAGAAAAATGCATTCTTTTTGGCTACCATATGTGCACTTCATTAATGTTAATGTCTTGACGATGGGAAGTGGGGAGGGAGTAAATCCCACAGCAAACAGTATAAATGGACTAATGGGCGAAGCTGAGCCTGCAGGGAGAGTGCAGAAAGCTATTCCCACTATAAACATCTGTGCACAATTTGACTCCATGACTAACTCAAATCATGTCCTTTTCTGATAATATTATTGCTGTTGTTATTATTATTATTATTATATGTCTCCAAAACTGTAAGGATTTTTGTATTTAAACATTTACAAAGGTAACTGTGTACGCTCTTCAGAGAGCAGAATTTGGTTGATAAGGGGGACAGTAGCACTTTAAAAGACGTGAATTTTCGAACATTTTTAGAGTTGCAGCGATGTAGAATCCTGCTAACTTAAGCAGTAGAAATTAATTCATATTTTCATCACATCTTCCAGACATAACCGTTATTTACTGAGAGCATTTTATTTTCACAAAAACAGAAACTGAGCGTTAGTAGTCACATTGTCATTAGACAGTACAGTATTTTCTCTTCTGGAATATGGACAGGTGTGAATGTCTTAATTGTGCTAGTTTTACTCTTCCTTACAAAAGTAGGACAAGAGAATAACTTAACCCTGAAATGTACAAGGTCCTGGCTGAAGCTATAGCTGGTGCACATCTACTGCTGAGGGAGCATGAGAATACATTGTATCAATGTCTTGCCTGCCAGCAAACACCACTCACCAGTCAGAGTTTAGAGCATCTGTCAGTAAACATTGAAAGAAGTCTTACAAGGAATGGTAACATTGTAGCAAGGCAGTATTCCGGTTAAAAATACCTTTAGCATGTGAAAGAATTCAGCTGGGTCAGAGCCTGATCACTAAACTGCACAAATATGAAGATGTAAGCAAACCTGACTTAGACTTACTTGCAATAATCAGTTATTCCCTGACTACACATCTATTTGGTAACATTCTATGTGGTCTCCTAATAAAATATTGTCCAGCTTAAAATCAATATTTTTAACAAATATATGTAAAGATATATATTTATTAAAATATTAATATTATTAAAAGACTGGTTGTTACACATTTGTGAGTGATTTTTAAAAGTGGTTTACTCGCTGCCATGCTTTTGCTGATATCTGTGTGTGCATGTCTCATATGCATCTGTGTGTGTATGTACTTGTGTGTACATGTATGTGTGCGTGCGTGTGTGTGTGTGTATGTGCGTGTGTACATGTATGTGTGTGTGTGTGTGGGTGTGTGTGTGAATGTGCGTGCGCGTGCTCGCGAGTGTGTGTGTGTTTGTGTGTGTCTGTGTGCGCTTGCGTGTGTATGTGCATGCGTGAAGTGCGCATGCATATATGTATGTGTATCTCTGTGTGTGCATGTGCATAAGGCCATATGTGTGTGTATATGTATGTGCATGAGTGTGTCAGTTAATTATTCAGTAGCCGGTTATGTGAGTCAGTGTAGGTGGGCGTGAATTCACAGATCATTTCATGGCTTAAATGTCAATGCAAATATGACACCAACAGGCAGCACTGTTGTTACTGCAATGTAGCTGAGACATTCATGTGTACAGCACCTCTGACCTCTGCAACATCTGCAGACATCTGCTTTGCCAGTTGTGCACACTGTCAGCATCTGCAGTTTTGTACAGAGCTTGTATGCCATACTTCTCAGTTCAGTTTAGCATGTGAGACACAGACCTTCTGTGATAAATGTACAGCAAGACAAACTGTTTGCAGAGTTTCTGTAAATCTAGGTTACGTGGAATCAGGTCCACTTGTCCAAGGGGCCGATCATTTCAAATTGCATTTGCTTCTTCTTTGATTACTAAGAAACACACAAGACATAGGCATCTATTTTCAGATGTGAGCAAGAAGTCTTTCCTCAGAGCAGCACAGCACGGCAGCATAGGTTGAGTGACTCCAACTTAGGTCTAACGTAATGCAGTTCGCTGTCAGAGTCCTGCTTTTTTACTGCGATTTACCATTTAACCACAAGGCAGCCTTCAGGGTAGCATGAGATAAACGCTGGTGTATGAACACTAAAAAATAAGAGTTGGGATCTGGAGATGTTAACAAATGAGTGATAATGTGTTTTCCATAGCAGATGTGACAGGGAGAGGGCTGGACATTTTCCAGAGGCCTTCAGGGTGTTGCATCTTGTGAAATACAGTTATCAAAAGACAATGCTTCCAGTTTCATTATGTCCTTGTTTAAGTGATGCTGCAGATTGAATGCTACAGCTCTACATTTCACTTTTTATGTGTTTTTAAGGCTAAGTAATCTTTTGGATTTATGTAAGCAGCAGATATTTTAAAGTTCTGAAAATTACTGTTTGGATTCATACAAGTAAAAACAGGCAAACACACATACACTGAAAAACACACACACACACACACACACACACACACACACACACACACACACACACACACACACACACACACAGATACATTGATCAGTTCCCTTGCTGTCAACTTTTTGAGCTAATTAATTTTCTGAGACTAATTCCTTTTTAGTCTGCTCTCATCCAGAGATCAGTAAATTAATTACACTAATTTTGCTTGTCCAATTCTTCCTGTTGAAAATTTAGAAGTTAAATTTATAGCAACAGTATTAAGATGATATTAAGATGATACAAAATGCATGCATATATATTTTGCATGTACAAATGTATATCAGGATATGAGTTATATCTATTTTTTTTCAAAATATAGCACCAAATAAAAGAAATGAAACAAAGATAAGGTCACTTTTTGAATTTTAATGGGAAAAAAGTTACAGAATCGATAATATTTAATACGATTACTTGATATTTTCACTGCAAGTACTTTTAATGCTAATGCATAAGTGTAACAGTTATTCTGCACGTCTTGGGTAATTTTTTTCCAGCTACCTCCATGTTAAATTATTAGTTTTTTTGTTTGTTTGTGTCTTTCGGCTTTTCCCGGTTAAGGGTCGCCACAGCGGAACTCCGGTCCGCTAATGATTGGCAGTAGATTTTTACGTGCTGGCTTGCCGGGCCTAACGCACAACCTTCAACGAAGGAACACCCATTCACGCATTAGTACATGACATAAATATTTTCTTGGGATTCCAGTGATGTAGTATTTCTTTTAACAGTTAGACAAAAAGGTATTATGGTTGTCTGAAGTGACCTTGCTGTACAGGTTAATGCTGACTTAGGAATGACCTCCATTTATTTCTAGACTTGCAGCAGTTACTGCTTTTGCAAGTATCACCATAACGTTCTTCACAACTGAAGCCAGAGCAGCATGCATTTTATGTTTTCCTTATGTTCTTTTTTTATTCTTTTTTTATCCTTGGAAATCATTCAGAACACTGACATCTTCCATTCCTCATAAACCACAACATCCTTCAATGATGCAGTACAAATTCTGCTAATTTCTGTATTAATGATATCATCTTTTTAAAAACATAGTCACCCAAAACAACAATAACAGTTTCACTGCAGCCACATAATATTTTCTGTTTTACTTCCTCAAGTAGATTGTTTACAGTAATGATTCAAGATGTTGTCTTCTATAAGAAGGCAACAACCTGAGGATTTAAAAACTTGTGGCATGAAAGTTCAGTGTTGCAATGCTTGTGAACAGTAAAACAGTGGGTTTAATAGTATCACATCACCATTATTTCCCAATCTTTGCAAGTTATCATCACCACTGTTGTCTTATCGTGACACTGTTATGATTATAGATATATCAGTGTCTACTTCATCATTTTAGAAACTGTAACATCCTCTGTCTCATGACAACCACCTGGCTGACTCTAGGATCATATGTAGTAGTGCCAACTCACAGCATCACTAATTATGTAGTGGTTATGTTCTGCTACCTTACAAGCAATCATGATTTCACAGCAGAGATGTCATTTCTAGCAAAATTAGTCCAATTCTACTAATGTGAGAATGTACCAATATCATCGGAAATGCTATCATCACAGCCGCATCCACAACACCATGAAATCCCAAAGCTGTTGCAACAGTTAGCATTAGTGTACATCCTTCAGCTACCACTATATCTATTTGATTTCTCTGCTGTCATCATTTCAGGTAACGATTTCATCACAGTACGGTTCTTACCACCAAGGATAAGGTTATAGGTCATTCTAACATGTGTTCTAGATGGTCTTCATTATTAACCAAGACAACATTGTCTGTTAAATTAATTACTATTCTGAACATTCTCACATCTGGAAGGACCTTAGCCAAAGTTCCAGTGAAACTTAACACAGGTTAATTTTACTTCATCACAGGTAAAGATACGCAGAGCAATAGCAGGAAGACAGAGTTTCAAAACTGAAGTTGAGTAAAAAAAAGAATCACAGTGTTTACATTTGTTTGTCATATTTCATTATCACTTAAGTAGAATCCAAGACTGCAACAGGCGTGTTAGTAAAAGACATGCACATTGTACATATATATGTGCGCTACAAATACTACAGGCGTGTTAGTAAAAGACATGCACATTGTACATATATATGTGCGCTACAAATACTACAGGCGTGTTAGTAAAAGACATGCACATTGTACATATATATACAGGCGTGTTAGTAAAAGACATGCACATTGTACATATATATACAGGCGTGTTAGTAAAAGACATGCACATTGTACATATATATACAGGCGTGTTAGTAAAAGACATGCACATTGTACATATATGTGTGTGCTACAAATACTACAGGCGTGTTAGTAAAAGACATGCACATTGTACATATATATGTGCGCTACAAATACTACAGGCGTGTTAGTAAAAGACATGCACATTGTACATATATATATGCGCTACAAATACTACAGGCGTGTTAGTAAAAGACATGCACATTGTACATATATATGTGCGCTACAAATACTACAGGCGTGTTAGTAAAGACATGCACATTGTACATATATATGTGCGCTACAAATACTACAGGCGTGTTAGTAAAAGACATGCACATTGTACATATATATACAGGCGTGTTAGTAAAAGACATGCACATTGTACATATATATGTGCGCTACAAATACTACAGGCGTGTTAGTAAAAGACATGCACATTGTACATATATATACAGGCGTGTTAGTAAAAGACATGCACATTGTACATATATATACAGGCGTGTTAGTAAAAGACATGCACATTGTACATATATATGTGCGCTACAAATACTACAGGCGTGTTAGTAAAAGACATGCACATTGTACATATATATACAGGCGTGTTAGTAAAAGACATGCACATTGTACATATATATACAGGCGTGTTAGTAAAAGACATGCACATTGTACATATATATACAGGCGTGTTAGTAAAAGACATGCACATTGTACATATATATACAGGCGTGTTAGTAAAAGACATGCACATTGTACATATATATGTGTGCTACAAATACTTTGGCTTCACTTTTTCTCTGTAGTCCCACTTTTCTCACTGCACTATATGGACTAACCAGTTCAGACTGGAAAGTCTGTTTTCCGCTACTCATAAATGGAAGATACCCATGACACCGAATTCATTGGATCAGACAGTGTACTGCTTTCTCCACCTGGGGGTTAAAAAAAAGTACCCCATAGGTTTATATTATTCTCAGTTGCTAATCTTCCCCATGTAAAATAAATTTCATTTGCACTTAAAACAACTTCTGAAATATAAGCATCACTTCATTCATTTTAAATAAAAATGGATTATCACTTTACAAAGTGGGTCACATATAACTCCTAAACTAATCTTATATAATTCAGTACTTATATTTACCTACTCACAACTGCATGCGAAATAATTAATATTCCAAAATGATTTCTGGCAGATAAATAGAAAATGCAGGATAAATCAATAAAACAATAACTTAGTCCATAAGTAAGCAGGCAAATAAATAAATAAATAAATAAAACAAAAGAAGGAAGGAAGCCAAACACAGTTATACAGGGCAACAGAATGGTTGTTTATCGTCAACGAATAAACTTTTCAAACTACAGTATTATAAAGAAAAAAATTGTTTAGAAAGTGCAGTTTATAGTATAAAGTAATTTTAGTGACTTTTTTCTTTCTAAGCCATCTTGTAAGTATATGTAATTTTTTTTTACATGTGTTATGCTTACTCACTGTATTGTATAGTTTAGTTATATGTTTAATCTTGCTTTACTATGTTTATAACCCCAGCTGAACCTGCAAATGATAAAATTTGTTCAATGGTCTATCCTGCCAAATAACATTTAATAATTTAATCAATTAACTGCCACTGTGGTGCAGCAGTTAGCATTGCCGCCTCACAGTAAGAGGTTCTCCGGTTCGATTCCCGGCTGGGGTGCCTTCTGTGCGGAGTCTGCATATCCTCCCTGTGGTTGTGTGGGTTTCCTCCAGGTGATCCGGTTTCCTCCCACATCCCAAAGACATGCTGTAAGTGGCTTGGATACTCTAAATTGGCCGTAGGTGTGAGTGTGTACCTTCTGTGGAAGGTTGGGCACCGGGCTGGCAACTCGAGACTGTAAAACTCTGCTGCCAATCATGAGCGGATAGGTGATCTGCTGTGGCGACCCCTAACCGGGAAAAAGCCAAAAGAAGAAGAAGTGACTTTTTTGATGCTGCCTTACACATGACACATGACTGCTTTTCTCTCTGATCCGAAAATATTGCATTCAACTATAGCCTGAGACTACAGCAAACTGTCCCAAATTAACAGCATCGTACAATAATATATAAATGAGAACACTGCTATCAACAAATATATGGATCAAGAAATGCTAGAAGCAGTCAGGTTAGAAAAATAATTGTCATGAAGAAAAGATCATTTAAAAGAGGTCAGAGGGGCACTACAGAACTTTGTATTTCCATGCAGCTCCTAGTCTTTGGCCTGTACAGATCCTTTGCTTGTTTCTATAGAAACTGGATTTGCACTGCAGTGGTACGTTGTCCTTCAGTGATGAGTACAGTGTTTCATTCTTGCTAAGTATCTCTGTGTAACTAAATACAGATGCAACATTTCTGTTTAGTGTCTTTTTTACAGGCTCAGCCCAAGAAAACTGTCTGGTTAAGTAACTTGCTCAAAGACACGGATTAGGCAGTCAGAGACCGTGATATCAGTTGAGGACTACAGAATGCCACTCATTAACAGCACATACCTTAATTGTTTGCTTTTAGCTGACAACTCTTGCTAAAATTAGTTCTTCCTTTATGTAACTTTATTAAAATCTAATAATATGTCTTTTGATTTGCTTATGAACGATAGAAGGCATTAAACCTGAAGCATCAGAATGACTTAAGGATAAGCTCTGCACCTCACAATTCTACTCTTTGATCACTATTTTTCTAGAGTTTTGCATGTTCTCCAACTACCTGTATGAGTTTCCTGTGGGTATTGCAGTTTCTATGCACATGCTGAAGATAGCTGGCTGCACGGCTGTATTAAATTGCACACATGTATGTAGTATTTTTCCATACCTTATGTGTACTCAAATTCATTCATTTATATATGTTTTATTTATCCCTGCCTTTGTGGACTGAGTCATGGCTGAAACAGATTTAGAAGGATCAGTTTACTTACATGTCAAATAAATCAATTAAGTTAAAAATATGCCTATTTAATGGATGAAGTATGTCATGCTTAGAAGCAATGATTTTAATTAAACACTTACAGTATGTGTTTGTTTGATATATTGTCTTGACAGGACATGTAGTCTAGGTGAACTAGCATTTTTTGTTTTTGCAATCAATGTTTATGTTTCTTTAAAACAATTATTTTAAGGAGATCATACAGAAAAGTATCTGAATCAACATGTTAAAGGAGGGAATAGTAACTGCTCTCTGATACCATCTGGCATGGTATGCTGATAACTTCCCTCGGCACATTCTGAGCCTTCCTGTAAAGTATACAAGGATCTGTAGAAACAGGGCAGCTACATATGATCAATAAAACAGAATTAATCTACACATAGTATGACTTACATAACTTTGTCTGCACACACGTTTTTGTTTACAGGGATACAATACGTACTTATACATACCGATGCATGGGCACGTTCTATGACTTACATAACTTTGTCTGCACACACGTTTAGGGATACAATACTTACTTATACATACCGATGCATGGGCACATTCTGGTGGTAAACAGACCATAGAATGAACTTCAGTTAAGCTAAAATGGTTCACAGTAAGAGAAAACTGAAGTACTACCTGTTTTGCATCCTTGAGGATTAGATATTAATCAGATATTAAGCATCAGAGTGTATGAAGTGATAAAGGGAGAGGATTCAGGTGGAGGACTAGTGGCATAAGGAATGTATCTTTTATGCCTGTTAGTTAGAAAAGTTGGTTCTTTGACCAGATTATAGAACGCTGGAACTTAACAGTCCAAAGTCTGATTTACACCATAGCAGATGGCGTCAATGAAGTGTGATGGCTGCTACAACAATTTCCTAAATTATTAGTCCCAAAAGATTCCTTCAACACATGTTTGTGGATGTACCACACAGACATAAGCACACACCCCACCACACACACATACACGCAGAAAGCAAAACACTGACTTGTGCCTCATCCAAATGAAGATATGAGCATAGCAACTGTAAAGTCAGAAGAAAAAAATCAAACATAAAGAACAGTGACTTTTGCATCTTTTCTATTATTTATTTCTTTTGTGTGGCTTTGTTGGCACATGAGAAAAAATATGCACATTTTGAAATGCAACTCGAAACACAACATTAGAGCAATGAATACTGTCCGATCACACATCCATTAGAACACATGCAAACATACAGCAGCTACAACACATGCAAGCAAACATTCTAAAGACATAAAAACATACATTGAATGTACATGCAAATAAACATTTATTTTCAGATGTGCATGCATACACTGCAAGTCATCTAACATATGCAAGCACACATCTACTGCTGTACATGGAAACATATATCCAAAGCAACAACTACAAATACACATCCAGAACAAATATAAACACATACCACTACAATAAATATGTAAACTCATGCCCAACACAACATGCTAACAAACACACTTCTGCTATAAGACAGGCTGCTGTACGTCTATCATAACGCATGCAAACCTACATCTAGACCATATATCACCACACATGCACTGAAATACACGCAAACCCACATCCAAAGCAATACTTGAAATCATGAATTACTGCAAGACATGCAAACATCCACAACACACTCAGAGATAATTCCCATTGCAATGTGTATGCAAGCACACATCTATCGCAACATGTTAACAAACACATTTGCACTAAAAGACAAACAACGATTTATCATAATGCACATGTTCACCACAAAGCATGAAAATGCACGCAGCCATATAAACATACATGAAAACAGGCATGTACTACATCACATATAAAAACACAGCAATGACATATGCAAATACAAATTATAAACATATATCCACTGCAGCATATGAAAACAGGCATGCACTACATCACATATAAAAACACAGCAATGACATATGCAAATACAAATTATAAACATATATCCACTGCAGCACATGAAAACAGGCATGCACTACATCACATATAAAAACACAGCAATGACATATGCAAATACAAATTATAAACATATATCCACTGCAGCACATGAAAACAGCCATGCACTACATCACATATAAAAACACATCAATGACATATGCAAATACAAATCTATCACAATGTATGTTAACAAACATCCTCTATGAAAAATGCAAACACATCAACCACAACACAAGCAAACACACACATCCAGCTCAATACTGCAGTTAAAATACAACAATGACAACTCGTGTAATAGAGATCAATACAGTATACTGAAAAGCAGAAGCCTAGCAATGTAGTAATAGTACAGTTAAAGCAAGACTGATGCAGAGTTAAGTGATGCACAATATGTACAGAAAAACAAATACTGTCTGTTTTACACACACACACACACACACACACACACACACACACACACACACACACACACACACACACACACACACTCTCTCTCTTGAATGCACAAATACACAGAAACACAGACTCACGCACACACACCCACACACACACACACACACACACACACACTCTCTCTCTCTTGAACACACAAATACACACACACACACACACACACACACACACACACACACACACACACACACACACACACACACACACACACACACACTCTCTTTCTCTCTTGAACACACAAATACACAGACACACACACACACACACACACAGACACACACACACACAAACACATGCACACACACGCAGACACACACACAGACACACAGACAGATACACACACTTTATTTTTATTGACCATTTAAAGTAGACACATGCATACAAATATTCCAGTATCTATATACTCACTAGCATACAAATCAAGTAATTTTGTCTGCAAACATGCGTTGCTTTCAGAAAAGAGCATATACATTATCTACCTTGAGTAATTACATGATCAGTACTATTACTCCAAACTAATTTTAAATGTTATTTTTGTTAGCCTTTTCCCATATCAGTCTCAGTAGATAAACAGGTAGCACATTAGCCTTTGTTGTGAAATGCTGTGAGTTCTAGTCCTATGCCAGACATTTGGGTTAGATTTCCCAGTACTGACACTGTAGTGCAGTAAAAGCAAAGTGCTGTGCTCCTGATTGTCCTGTCCTTTCAATGAGACATAAAACTTAGGCCCCATCTGTCTGAATTGGTGAGGGCTCAAAAACATCCCATACCACTTATCGAAGAGTAAGGGATGTTCCCCCCATGTCGTAGCCAAATTTGCCCCTCAGTCAGTATTAATACCAACTCAGGTCTCCCTTGAAAAAAAGACCATTGGCCTAGTGGGACTAACCTTGTCATTGGCCCATTGGCCTAGTGGGACTAACCTGGTCATTGGCCTAGTGAGACTAACCTGTCATTGGCCCATTGGCCTAGTGGGACTAACCTGGTCATTGGTCCATTGGCCTAGTGGGACTAACCTGGTCATTGGCCTAGTGGGACTAACCTTGTCATTGGCCCATTGGCCTAGTGGGACTAACCTGGTCATTGGCCCATTGGCCTAGTGGGACTAACCTGGTCATTGGTCCATTGGCCTAGTGGGACTAACCTGGTCATTGGCCCATTGGCCTAATGGGACTAACCTCGTCATTGGCCTAGTGAGACTAACCTGTCATTGGCCCATTGGCCTAGTGGGACTAACCTGGTCATTGGCCCATTGGCCTAGTGGGACTAACCTGGTCATTGGCCCATTGGCCTAGTGGGAATAACCTGGTCATTGGCCTAGTGGGACTAACTCGGTCAACAAAGTGTAAATAAAAATAGATACTATTTCCTTAAATAGCTCTATCCTTATATGTACATATATGCATCCTATACAGACTGCTAAATATATTGTTTAACCTGCACAAGTCATTATGGGTTTTACTTCCAGCAACAAATTAGAACAGTCTGAGCTGTTCTTGTTTCAAACACAGTCAAAACCTATAGCTGTTATGAGACAATCAGGCTAAGTAGTAACTGTCTGATACAGAGGCCGTGTACTAGTCATGCACCAATAAAAGGGTTTTGTAAGAGGGGCTTTTTATAATTTTATTTCATAGGGCGCTTCCATTTCCCAACTGCTTAGTTCTTAACTGCAAAGGTTTAACAAAAGTGTCTTTGTTTGTTCCTTGGCTTTTCATTACTGAATACTGTTTAAATTATGAAGAACACAGACTGTTATGACTTTTAACATGATCCCCATCCCCACTGTCATCACCATGACATGCAAACAGAGCGTGAGCAAAGAAGGGCTTCTGAGGTTATGTAACAGGAAAGTGGTAGTTCAACCAAAACTCCACAAGATTATATTTGAGATTTAAGAAGCTCTCAGCTTTTCTAACTGTTGCCAAAACTGTAATAGTATTGTTATGAAGGTAATCTTCTAAGCAAATATAACAACTAAATATGGCGTTAGCTGAGTGTTGCTGACAGATACTGTAGAGTAATGAACTGGGGAACATTCTGAGCTTGTTCCTTGGATTTTCAAACAATGGATACTTTACTGGACCAGCAACGCTGCTCTGCCATTGTTCATAGTAAAGCATACCAGACAGCTAGTCTGTGCAAACTTTGTCAGGTGACTGAGATAGCAACTTACCCCAGGTGAAGATGGGTAAAGTGCTTGCATTGCACCAGAGACCTCCATTAGAAGTAGCAAAAACACTAAACAAAATGCTTTGCAAAGTCCACAAGTAGCCTGTCAATGTAATAATTAATATGTAGGCAATCTGGTAAAGAATACTTTAAGTAATCTGGAGTCTTAAAGGAACATGAGACATAGCTATCAAATAACAGTGAAACTATTAAATGGAAATGTTTGAACTTTACAGAAGAGGAATGGATCAATAAAATGGTTATCATACAACAAACTATAAATAGGTTTAACATTGTCTGGGTACAGGATAATTATGAGCAGTGACTACTGAAGATAGCTAACTGTGCAACAGTATATATTGACGGAATTTTTTGCTTTTCTTGTGGTATAAAGAATCTGGAAAGACTGTTTCAAAAGGAATGGAAGAAGAAATTAAGCACTTAGAATGGTGTGGGAGCAGGAAACAACAGGCATAAATGGTATAAAAACTAATGGCATAGAGATAGGTAGAGAGAGGCAAAAATAGAGAAAGAAAGGCTGACAGAGTGACAGAAAGTGGGAGGAAGGGGTGGAAAAGAGAAAGAAATGTAAGAAAAGCCTTTAGTCATCATGTTCCTGGAGGTTGTATTTTGACATGAAGTGTTAGTTTCTTTACTTTCTCTATTTTTGTGTTCTCCAAATCTACACATAATCATAAATAACTGAACAGATGGTTTCCTCAGTTTTGAGAAGCAGTCCTAAATGCTATGATGAGATAATTTCTGCAGGTACTGCACAGCAATCTACAACATGTAGCCAGAACTCACACAAGACGTACGCGAGACTTTTTTCAGCAGCTTGCTGTAAGCAGTGCAGCAGTTCGTGAAAACAGATATTTCATTACATCACAGACAAAAGAGACCACTATAATACATAAATCCCTGTTTTAAATTTCATTGCAATGGATTTGTAATACCATACAGCTATTCCTTTACTGGTGAGGGAATGCAACTTTATGCTGCAAGTGCTGAGTGCTAAAGCTAACAGCCTAGGTTTGACTCCCACCATCTCTGACTTGCGCACTAAAGACTTTCGCACACGCCATATTTTATCTAAAGGTGAATGAAAATGTCTTGGCTGTTTAGTTCTTCCTGAAGAAAATCAGCACCTGTGATAATCTGATAACCTCAGACAGACAAGAAAGAAAAATAAATAAAACGCGTGTATTCATATTCCAGAATAACTGCATTTTTGAGCTTTGCACACTTTATGGATTGAATAAACAACGTTCGTATGAATATGTACTAGTTATCATTTTTCTCTCACTCTGTCATAAACAGACACACACATGCATATATAATAATGTATATTATGATTACTATTGTTATGAAATATACATACCCACACATACATGTATAATATATTCTATGATTATTACGGTATATACACACACACACACACACACATATATATATATATATATATATATATATATATATATATTTATACAGATATATACATTTGCATGATAAACTGATGAGTTAATTGTCTTTTCATGTTGTCTACGTCACACAGCCTGTTGTGTTTCATTGTGTATGTAGGCAGGATGTATAACCACAGAGGAGGTCAGCTGATCAAGTTCGAGACTCACCAACTTTATGAGAACAGTAGGTGTTAACAGAAACAACCACCATGCTTCAATGTAAACACCACTGCTTCAGAGTGTTAAAATCCAAACCGATTTTTTTCATAAAAAATAATCAAAAATGAAAATAGAGGAATAAAGTTAAACAAAAGCAGCTTCATAACATTAAAAACTTCACTTTCTCCACTTACTTTTTGTAGTTCTTTCTAAAATTAAAAAAATACAATTCCATGAAGAATAGAGAACAATTTCTTTTATATACTATAATTACTAGAAAAATTATATTTCTCAAGGTATGTGCGCAAAATTATGATCTCATGAATTTCATTATACAGGTCATAATTACTCAACATTATTTGCCATGGACTATAGTTTCCTTGTTGACATCATTGTGCTAGATGTAAGCCTCCATGTTATGCGTGCAAGCGCGAGCGCGCACACACAGACACACACACACACAGATATATGCATAACTGTCTATATGTTTCTCTGTTTTCACAATTCTACCATCTACATATATGTTACATGGCTGTATGGATGTAAAATGCATATAACACATATAAATTTGGAAATTTATACAGTTATGATGAATGAATGCATTACATTATGTATAAGCATGGCCTGTGACGCAGTTTAAAATTAATATCATATTCAAAATAATGAACAATATAGTGCAGTATGCCAGAGACAGGTATTTGGGAAATATTTTCCAGATACACTGATTTTTACACAATCTGCTTCTGATATTATGAAACTGCTGCTTTTATGCCAAGGGTAACAGGTGTTACTACCAATGCTTGACTACACATTTGACAAAACTGGCCAAGTCCCACATTCTGACTCATAGTTTGGAAATGCAGAGAAAAACATTACAAAAGTGCTAGGACATCTGAATATGACCCATAATATGAGCAGCTTGGTACAGTATGCAAGATTAGTAATGCAAAACTCTTATGAGTCTTGAGTCAGCTTTTGACATCGCCATACCAGATGTCACACAAATGATACAATGTTATATAATTTGAAACCACAAGGCAAATGCAGCAAAAATTTCCACCAGAACCAGAGAACTCTAGCTTCTTGAAGGTATACATACAACACTCTGTGCATAAATGCATGTATTTGATATACAGTTTGTTTTTGCCTACTAACAAATCCTTTCATCTTTACACATCTTTTTGAAAAATGTCGCTTTTTCATCTTACACGTTCATTCAAGTTATTTCCAGTGCTACAACATCTCAATAAAAAAATAAACACCATGCTCTATGCTATGGTCAAATTTTCCCAGTGAGTATTAAAAAAGGGGCAGATGTTTTGTGGAATATACCTGTTTAACAAAATTCCTAAATGTGTGTTTTATTTCTTGATGTGATGTGTTCAAATACACTTATTATACTGGTTTGCTTTTCATGGGCAGGAAAGAAGCATTGCCCTGGTAAACCATCTTACTGTCACATTCAGTCAGTCAGTATATAAGTAGAGGATGCAGGACTCCAACCCAGTTCCACGATGTAGCTTTCTCAGAACTCAGGTTGATATCTTGTAACATGTGAGATTGCAGCATAGCTGGAACACAAGAGACCAGATGGACATCATCATCATCATCATGAAAGCGAGGGGTATAAGAGTGCAGCATTTCTGTGGATTACAGCCTGCAAGGCTGCAGTCTTGGGGGGAGCAGGTGTGCTGAGCACATTAAGCTTTAATTTAATTCATCTGCATGATGAATGAAATTCATTAGTACTCTGTTCTGTGCTAGATAGCAACATATAAGTAACATTCCAAAGCAGAAAGCTGGCAATGCTAATTGATGTATGTTAGCTGTATCTGAAAGCAAGCACTTGATATCTCCCACGACTCCTTAATATGCTTTCATTCCTTAGTGCTACTTTGGTGAAAATGAAATACATCAAACTGGTCCTTCTGATCTCTTTTTACTGTTTGGATACAGTGCATTTGTCCTGCTGACTTGTTTTCTTGCTGGAAGAAATCTGTTCCAAATGTATCCTGTGAGGCTCTTATCATATGCTGATGCTGGAACAAGGTCCATGGTGTGGTTGAAAACGATATTTCTTTGTGCATGTTGCAAATTCTGAGTAATCGCTATTTCTGGCAGATATAGACCTCAGTAAAGGCGCATTTCTTCATCTTTAGTTACTTGTGTCATTTATCTTATTTAGAAGGCTCCTCCTCCTATATTTAACCATGGTGATACAATAAGCTCCTCCCCCATGGGTACAAGAATAGCATGGGACCAGACTCCAGAACTATGCCTTCAACTACAGCATTAATCTTAGCCTGGCACTTATTCAGAGAACTAAAGCTCTTAGCTGTTGCTGTTTGTTTGTTTTTTTTACAAGATTTTATTACTTCCATCCTCATTGCCTGCTGTGCCACTCTGAGGAATTCTACGATTACCATCTTTTCAGATGCCCAAAATGAGACATTCTTTGTTAAATGCTGAGATTTTGCAGGGCAAAACATGCTCACAACCAGTGAAAAGGACAGCAATTCATTGTTTTGCCAAAATAAAAGGTTATTCTTATGGCATTTGAGTTGCTTAAGTCATTTCATACAGTATTTAGGTGTGTCTGATACAAAATAACTGTTTTATGCAATTACTGAAGAAAACTTATGAAACACTTTTTGTACTAAAATCTCAAGACATTTGCTATTTTTTAGATTTTTTTTCTTTTGCAGAACATAACTGCCCAAAGAGGGACTGTCCCTTGCAAAGAGGGACAGGTGGTGACCTTAAGCAATTCACGTAACAAGATAGCACTGTTGGGTACCCCTGAAGAGGGACAGTTGTGCCCAGTGGGCATAGCCAATCAAAAAATAGATAAAATAAAACAGACTCTGTCCAGGAACAATAGCATGACCTCTTGTATTGAAACAAATGAATGATGTTATTATAACTGTGAGTAGCAACAGCTTTTAAGTGTATGCGCAAATGACGTGACCCCCTCCGCACGCAGAAAGGGAAAAAAATAGTTATTTTAAGTTTCTGCTTAAAAGCTTTCCCGCGAACCCACACACACACACACACACACACATATATATATATACATTAGTTTCTATATACATCGTTATAAGGTGCAAATGTTTCAAATAAGGAATAAGGTTTGAAGTTTAAAACTTTTTCTTCTAGCAAAAATAATGCAACATAGATGATGACTATTACCAAACCGATATCATTACTTTACGACCTGGTCGTAGAACTCTAATCACAGTTAAAGGTATATATTTTATATTTTATTTGCTCTCCGTATCTGGAAGTAGGAATGTCTTATTTTATTTGTGATGTTGTCAAGCAGAGACTTTTGGCTTCATTTTAATTTCTACCTTCAATATTCTTGTTCTATTAAATAAAACAAATACATGCCCAAATAATATGCCCTCGGTTCTTGTAGTTAATGGTGAGCAGATGCTCCTACTAGCTGGGCACATATGACAAAATAAGGACTCTTAACTGCAGATTGTTAGGCGTCATCTGCGCCCAGAGTGGTAAGGACAGATCTGGAGGCTGGAGATGCAATGGGGTCCACTGAGATGGCAGCAAACGACAAAAAATGGGGAAACGGGGAAGGACTTGATGCAGAGGTAGGAGAAGAAAAACGGAGGACGTAAGAAACCGAAAAACGGAAGGATTTTTTTCTGTTCAACAATCTACTTACTTTTTCAGAAAATGTACCGGGGTGCCGAAATTTGAATATTCTTGGCGCGACATAATAAAAGTCCAGAAGCAGAATTAGTTTGGAACTACATAAATTGCTGCTGATCAGTGCTGTGTTCAACGTCCAGGGTAAATGGGGCAGCACTAGGCGGGCATCTGCCCACAGAAAATTACTGGTGACGATGAACTGAAAACAGCGCTAAAACAGAGTCAATAACTGAGGGTCTGCTCATAAAAGAGGTTATTTTCGAGGCACGTCTGTTGAAATGCAGTGTTTATTATTTTACTGATGCAGTGAGACTATCTTTTTGTTTTATTTATTTTTGGTTGTGTGGACAGAGGAGATTTTGGACTAACTCCGCACTTCAGATGGTTGCGAGGTGATAGTGATGACCAAGGGCAAAAAAAAAAAAAAAAAAAAGATGCCATGCCTCCTGCAGCCTGCTAGGTGATACTAACCGAGTGCAGCCAAAGAGCTTTATGAAGCAGGTCAGAATTAAGCAGGGAGAGACTTAAAAATAGTTTAGAGAAAGGCAATGGAGCGCTGAAAAACGAAAGGAAAAAGGACGGAGGAAACAGGGAAACTAGATCAGACTGAAGCTATATTTTAAGATTTATTCTCCATCCTCAAATTACTAATATAAGATAACGGTTAAAAAGTAAAACATGAACAGCATCCAGGATTGGTGTAGGATAATGCAACCCCCAAAATGCAGCCTGCCATTATTAGTGGGGGAAATGACTTTTTTCAAATATGCAAAGCTACAACGAACTACATCAAGCAATAAGTAGTGGTCAGTAGTGTGGAGTTACATTAAACATCAATAAGTGAAACAAATTTCGGACATAACATTGCCAGTTGTCATACCTGAAACACTTTGATCTAGCAATGATCATAACAGCACCCCACCCCCACCCCCTGCATCTGGAGGTCAAACAGGTCCCTAATAGGTTGTTGACAGCAAACGAACTTCAGTGCCATATAGAAAGAGAACAAAAGGCCACACCTCTAACTTAGATAAGAATGACTGGGGTGGTGACCTAAGGTACTCTCAGATAAGACCCCCAACCTACACCCACCTACTACCTACCTTTGCAATGCCTCCTTGCAGCTGTTGCTTCTCGGACCTACGGTCTCTGCCTTTGGGAGTTGCAGCTCAGCTCGGGGATAACTGCAAAGCAGGAAGATAGATGTCCTATTGTCCTGCAGGTGCTTGTCTTTCTTTTCTGGGTCTGAGGGGCTCCTGGTTTAGTTCCGTAACTCCTGATGCAGCTGCTGCCGCACGAGGCTCTGCGCTTGGCTCGCGATCTGCTTTCTCCAGCTGCTTCAGCAGTCCCAGCTGTGCGAGTTACTGAGAGGCGGGACTGCAATGACTGACAAGGAACGGGGCGCGGTCATTAGTGAATGACACGCCTTCTGGGTATTGCATCGAATAGCAGGCACTTAGCTCTGCGTTTGCCTGTAGCAGCCTCAAGCGCTGTGGGTTTGGGTGTGAAGGTAAGTATCCAGGACAGGTGTACAGATCACCTAACGACCTATGCTTTGCTGCACCTGTCTCCTTTTATGAGGGTAAAGGTTTGGAGCAGGGCCGTATTAGAAGACATACTCCTGGGTGGCACTGCACCGGGGCAGTTAATCTGATCTGAGTACTTGACAAATTTACAATACAATATGATAAAAGTATCAGAAATTAAAAACTAAATAGATACACTCATATTATATTTTCCAGCCAGCGAGACAGTTTATAGCTGTATCTTTCCGGTTATATCTTCTTGCAAATGTGTGTTTAGTCCTAGCTGTGTGATTCAGTAATTAACAATTTCTTCACATTCATTGGGGGGGGGGGGGGGGGGGGGCAAAATATGTAGAACGACTCGGCTGCTGGTGATCAGTAATAAAAGCCCATTTTTGGAAAGGAAACGTTTTTAAAATTTACAACAGGGCTATGAAGTCAACGGATCGCATACAATAGCGACAGGGAGATTTAATTATTTAGCAATCATTTCAGTGAAGGGTATTTAGTCTCCTACCTTTTTGTCTTTGAAGGGTACCACAGAGTCCTGGCAGCGATATAACAATTCCAGTGTCTATGGACTGAAGGAACAAAGTCCAATCTAATAAGAACTTAGAGAAGCAATTGTTGAACTGGTGCTGCAAAAATGCAAAGTGCCCAACTCCCAAACTGCTGCCCTTTGCAACACCTTGCAAAAAAAAAATGTAAGCTTCTCCCAGGGGGTTGAAAGGTCGGTACTAAAGTTATCGTTTGTTAACGTGTTTATAAGCAATACAGTATCCTACTGATGGAGAGGACATTGCATATCCAAAATGAAGAACAATTAAGGGGCACTAAAACCTAACGTATAGGTCACTAAATACTGGATTCATGCTATGAAACATTATTAGTGGGGGTAGATATTTATTGATCTTTATTTGAAAAAACAGACCGGTACAGGTTCTCAGTGCTTATTTCTTCTAATGACTAGTCATAGCAAGCACATCTCCATATAATCACATTTTATGTCAAAAGCAACTCGCCTGAGTGATTTAATGACAACACTTTTGTGCAAGGTGGCTGTTGATAATCATTGATGGATATTTTGGTTCAACAGCAAATACCATTTTAAGTACAAGTTATATATATATATGCCTTTTACCTTGCCTAGGCAAGGCTGTCTTCCAAGGGGAATTGTAGCAGCTGTCATTCTAAGCTATCACAAATGTCTGTATAATAAGACTAGAGCTGTATGAAAAATAAAAAAGGGGAACCCTATTTCCTTATGTAATGTGTGGTAAGCACAGATGTGGCTGGCTTAGAACTCCACACTCAATGGCAAGAATACAGGAGGTGCAGTCATAAAAAGTAGTGATTACAGAAGGTAGACATTTGCACGGCACATGGATTTGTTTCAAAAGGTTAGGTGGAAGTCGTATAAAAGTAGGTCAGAAGTGAAGATAGTAAGGGCATGAAGCTGCATGTATATGATCATTAACTGTCTTGCATTGTTATAATGGAATGTAAGGTAGCCTTAATAATAATAATAATCATGCAGCCCTTTATAGGTATACTAAATAAAGTAGGGGTACCTTGAAGCTGGATTCTCAGGAAATTAAAAACTTAAGTGCTATAAGTGATGTAACTAAACTGTTTTTGTTTCTGTTTTCTTCTTTTAACTTAGTGCATTTTCTTATTTCTATTCTTACTTGGATTTGCAGACAAGAATGTGGAACTAACATAATAATCAAGTAGATGAATTAAGAGATGATTAAAATGCTTATAAATCAGATGCATCTCGTGGTATTCCCAAAGTTTAATGCAGCAAGATACTTCCACATATTTTCTAAACTCCATCATTCATGTGCTGCCTTAATTGGGGTGAATGGATTAAAAGAGGGATTATATGTTATGAGTTGAACTGGACCAAAACTTACCTTGGCTCTACAGTTTTATCAACATTTTGTCCAATATCTGCCTTTTGATACAGACAAATATGTTACTAAACATAGACCCAATAATAACTGCAAACAGAGATTTATCTTACTAATT
The DNA here is from genome assembly GCF_019279795.1 of Protopterus annectens. NCBI lineage: Eukaryota > Metazoa > Chordata > Ceratodontiformes > Protopteridae > Protopterus > Protopterus annectens. The sequence continues at coordinate 497,004,349 of NC_056740.1, read as the reverse complement.
GTGTTTTATTAACTGACAATATTTGCAAACAGAGATGGCATTAAGATCACTTCAGGTCTTAATCATTTAATGGCTAAAATAATTTTGAATAATGAACTAAAGTTAATTGATAGGTAAAAAAACACATCAAGGTGGCAAAAAGAATGCGCAATACAAATATAGGACTGGTAGTACCTGCTATATAATGTTGCAAAGTTTAAGGATTTAGAATATTGAAGACTGTAAAATCCCTGTTGAGCAGTACTGCTTAATAATTTATTCAAATAATGGGTAACGACATACTGAAAATTATGATTTCTACATCTTCCAGTGTGCTGAACGAGGTATATGGTGATTTATTTATCTTCTTTCTTGGGATCCTTCAGATCTGACCAACTAACCCATTCCTCACCTTTACTGACCTACTCATTCTGTTATCCTAGATGATTATACCCACTGCCCGTAGGGGTGAATGTTATACGGTACTGGATCACTATCATTATTGACAGTTTAGTTTTTCTGCTATGTATTTGTTGACTTATTCTCACATTTTTTTCAAGGAATATGAATAAAATATTGGAGTACAACCACCCTCCCATGTCTCATTGATAATGCTTTCTGCCCATAGTGCTCTGAGAGCACAGACCTTCAGAAATGACCCTCACCTATTGCTAGATATCACTTCCAACATGGGATCTTCCTGAAACATTCTCCATAAAAAGGTGAAGAGACTATTAACCACCAGAAGTACTTCATGAATTGGATTAATTTGTGATGCGGTAATGACTTTATCTCTCCGATATTATGAAACGGGCACTTTGTACTCATATTTGATAGGACTTACTGTAGAACATTCACAAATGATTTGATCCTCAAGTAGGAATGTTCAGGCAAAATTCACAAAAATTCTCAAACATGGGAACATGTTTGCAACCAGAGCCATGACCTCACCCATGAAACCAGTTTAACCTGAAACTGTGTCCATTCAACTTCTGCTTGAGAAACTCATTTCAGGGAGTAAACTTTATTGCTGACATTTTCCATAGTTCTGTAGTTAGCCAAGTGAGTACATGTGCTAAGTTTATATTCCATGGGATTTCTGCTCAGTTAGACATAAATCCTGATACGACTGTGGTACTGATGGAAATAGTGTCCTTTTAAGGAAAGCTGTTCCCCTTCAAAAAAGATAAATAGTACAAATAGTACACACACATATAAGTATGCCAAATGTTCTATCCCCATATCTCTATAACAAACAGAAAACTGAATCAAAGTAGTATACAGATTTGAATGAGTAACCAAATATGTATTTATGTCAAAATAAGGAATGAACTTCCTCCAATAACACTTGCCTTCTCACAAAACACCAGTTTCCTTAAAAAGACAACAACAGCAATATAATAATAATAATAATAATAATAATAATAATAATAATACAGTCTTTTAAATCTGCATTTTCATTCTTGCGTTCACAGATTCAAGATCACACTGTTAGGTTGTATCAAACTTCATCTGGTTAGGTATTTAGGTATAACAAACAGAGGAATTATTTTTTCAGCAGTTATTATCATCAAATAACACCACAGATACAATTACCAAGTACCTACCTTTGGCAAGGAAACTGCCAATAAAAACACACCACCAGCTACTCTGATCTCACAACCAAGGACCTTCCACATTGGGCTGAAAATCTTATACCATACTGCCACAGGATAAACTTTCACAAGAAAAAAATATATCCTTAATGTTTTGGACCCCGACCCTCATTAAGAAACATTTCTGACATTACTCCGTTTAAAATCAAATTATTTAGCCACTTCTCAGATACAGGAACACTGTAAATGCTTTGGTAATAGTTTCTTTTAATTTCAATTTTAAATGTTCTTTTTCTGTTATCTATACTGAAGTGCCTTTAGAATTATCACTTTATTTAATGTATTTGAAAATAAGTACACCAAACCTGAATGTATCAGACTTAGTTTAGCAAAAATCTGTACACACTGATAAGTGAAGTCTTTGACAAAATATAAACTCTGTATAAAAGAAAGCTAGAAAAGTTGTGAGTATATCTGTGGGGGAAAGTCCCCCAGGACCCCCCAGTAGGAAGGTTTAATTGAGAACTGGCATAGGTAATTGAGAGCTGTGAAGGGCAGTTGGTGCAGAGGTTAAGTTTGGAAGCTATAGTTCCTGTGCTATTTCATTCTCTCACTCACTTTCTAAGTCACCCTGAGCAAGTCCCTTGATAAGATATTGTACCGGTGTTGTGTCTAATGAGCCTCCCTGGCCAACAAATAAGATTATTATTATTACTTTGAGTAGATCCATAAATGTAAAACATAGAAAATTACTAGTTTCTAACTTTCAAAGCACTGTTTTCAAAGGTTTACTGTTGTCTAGACAATTTAGTAATAAAATGTTTATTTCTAAACAGCCAAAAGAACAAATATTAAAACAACCCTCCATGTAGTCACTTGTGAGGGATTTGTCATACCTACCTCTTACTGAATTATACCACAGTCATAAAACTTAAAGGAAGAAGAAATACAGCATAGAAAATGATCATTATTGTACCATGAACACACAAATGAGGAAGGTTTGACTGAGTTTTAACAATATGAATTGTTAAAGAATTATTCAGTAACATCTTAAAGTACCTATATTGTGTCTTTTCAAATCAGAACTGGATCAATGGACTCCTTTCAGCTACTGAGAGTACTCATTCATAGGATACAAAGACAGAGACATCTTTTGACGCATATGGCAGTTGTTTAATGTCAAAAATATTATTCTTTATTTTGTTTTCTGCTCTTTAACAATGTCATTATTAAAAGCAATCTGTGCTCCACTGTATTAGTATGAACCCACCATCTAGACTGCCTGCATGACAGAAATTTTATAGGTTGTCGGTTCATGCTAGGCTGTTCATCAGACACACAATTTAGCCTAACCTCATTATTCCATTTCATAACTTCCCTACACCAAGAAGGAACAACTTCTTAATATTTCTTTCCCTTCCATCAAAGATCTGAGGGAATCATCTAGGGGTGATTTTATGACTTCCCATTCATTTATCTAGGCTGCATTTTTAAGAGGGTAAGGAAGCTGACAGCCGCGGTGGTGGGACAGCCGCGGTGGTGCAGCGGTAGCTTTGTCGCCTCACAGCAAGAGGTTCTCCTGGGGTTGGGAGGGTGGCCTAATGGTTAAGGTGTTTGCCTTAGAAACACAAGGTGCAGGGTTCAATTCTCACAAGGGATAATTGTCTAGGCTTACAATGGCTCGCAAGGGCAGTTAGCCTAGTACTAACCTATGAACCTATGAACCAATGATTCTCAGCTGGAGCTCCTTCTGTGTGGAGTCTGCATGTCCTCCCCACGGTCGAGTGGCGTTCAAAAGGCATGTGTGAATGGGTGTGCCTTCATTGAAGGTTGGGCATCAGGCTGGCACCTCGGCACTGTAAAAACCTGCTGCCAATCATTAGTGGACCAGAGTTCCACTGTGGTGACCCCTAACCGGGAAAAGCCGAAAGAGAAACAACATTTAAGGAAGCTCTAGTCCATTGAAGGATTCTTTAAGAGAGAGAGATACATCTCTATCTCACCAGCAGGTCCTGCTTATGTGTTGTAAAGTTTAATTTCTTTAAGAGGGTGTTTAAGGTGTTTGTTTTGCAGATGTGTAGGAGGTCACATAATAATAATAATAATACCCATTTTTAAATGGGTAGGCCTGTTGGACATACAGTCCCATTTCAGGAGTGACCTGGGAGCAATATCTGGTTAAGTGATTTTCTCAAGGTGACATCCTTTGACACTTTCCAGACAAGGCAAAAGTTGTCCCCCCAAAAGGATATAAGAAACAGAGAATAGAGGAAGTGCTTTATGGTGTTAGATGTAAAACATGGAATACATGACTTTGATTTTCTCTGTAAGGAAACACTACAGTCTTTTGAGCTAAGTCATATGTTAAGACAATACTTACTGAAAGAGACATTATAGTCTATTATTTATCTGATAAATGAAGAGTGACCTAGAAGATGTACCTTTAGTAAGCAGTCTAAAAACAGATGTAATCCTGAAAGCTTGAGTCAGGTCTGGTATCCCACCTGTGACGCAGAGGGTGATAGGACTCACAAGAAACAGAGTGCAAAGGATTAGTCCAGATAAAATCACTTTAGCTAGCAGATCTAGGAGACTCTGTCTCTGATACTCTCCTTGTGGGAGGAGTAAAGACACCTTGTTGAAGTTTCAAGTAGTTTATTCAGTTAAGCAGGTAGATGGATGAGTGTTCTTGTTCTGGGAAGTGCATGGACAAGTGTTCTTGTTCTGCTAGGTAGATGAATGAGTGTTCTTGTTCTGGTAGGTAGATGGAAGAGTGTTCTTTTTCTGGTAGGTAGATGGACTAGTGTTCTTGTTCTGGAAGGTAGATGAATGAGTATTCTTGTTCTGGTAGGTAGATGGAAGAGTGTTCTTGTTCTGGGAAGTGCATGGACAAGTGTTTTTGTTCTGATAGGTAGATGGATGCGTGTTCTTGTTTTGTAAGGTAGATGGATGAGTGTTCCTGTTCTAGAAGGTAGATGGATGGGTGTTCTTGTTCTGGAAGGTAGATGGATAAGTGTTCTTGTTCTGGAAGATAGATGGATGAGTGTTCTTGTTCTTGTTTGAATTCAGAACAAGAATACTTGTCCATCTACTTACCAGAACAGGAATGCTCGTCCATCTAGCTACTTAACTAAATTAACTACTTGAAACTTCAACAAGGTGTCTTTATTCCTCCCACAGGGAGGGCATCAGAGAGACTGTCTCCTGGATCCATTGGTTAAAGTGATTTTATCTGGGCTAATCCTTTGTACTCTGTTTCTTAGTAATCAGTTTGACTAGATAAAAAGGATGCTGAAAAGAAGTGGTCAAAGGACTGATCCCTTAATGACACAGATAGCAATGACTCTTTTTGATGACAACTTGCCTCTTTAAACTATAGAGTTTTTTTATTCAGTGGGTTACATAGGGGGTTTATATTTGGTTTGATTAGTTTGTTTATAATGACAGAATGTGACATAGTGTCAAAGGTGTTTGCCAGGTGGAGATAAGCAGTATGCAACAATCTGACTTGTTCAAAGATGTCTATCAAGTTTAAGAGTCAAGATATGCACTTAATGAACCCCAAATCATTTGGATTAAGGGATTGTTGACTACTGAAATCCTTGTTAGTAGGTCTTATAATGATGTGCTGCACTTATTTACAGATTATAGGTCTAGCCTGGCAAGAATCAGAGGTAGTGTGTCCTTTCTGGAGTGAGATGACTATAGCAGTTCTCCACACCTTAGGCACAAATTGAGTTCAGAGGCTGAGATTTAATAGGTTTGGTAGTGAGTTTAAAAGGATGCCCATCGTGTTGACAAGAAAACATCTGGGCACACTGTCTGGGCCTACAAAGTTTGCTCTTGCTCCATGGTGTTCTGGAGGAGTGTGTGATTGCTAATATGGGAGAGGGGAATTTGGGGGGGGGGGGGTAAGACTGTAAAGTTAGAGCTAAATCTATCAACTAATATGTTCGCTATGTCCACTGGGAGTGAGTACATACTGTTGTTATTTATTAGAATAATGCAATGCTGTTTTTTTTTCTGATGTTTCTGACACAGTTATCAAAGGTCTTGAAGTTGTCCTTCACATATGTGGCAGTTTTTAACACATAGTTTTCTTTGGAGGATTTGATTTTGCTTCCAAGTTATTTGCTTATCTTTCTGAGTTCACTTTTAGAGGTAGGGGTATTTCATTTATTTCTATGGACAATATGTTTCTTCCTTCTATTGCATAGTTTTTTGTAATATGTAGGTTTATTCCTGAACTTAACATTGTATTTGTGTCTAATGGGGACCAATGCCTCAATGCAAACATTTAGGTGAACATCAAAACTCTCTGTGAATGTAGCAGTGTATGAGACATGGGATAGGGGACAGATAGCTGTAATAGATGTGCCCTTTAATCTCTAAAGGCAGGAGGTATTGATAGTAGCCCAGACTTAACCTTCATAGTAAATATTACTAAGTGGTGGTCATCTGACCACTAATGGGGCAGCTGCAGTATAGAGCCCCTGGCTGGAATGTTAACTAGTTGATACAAAGACCTAGCATTCATGAAATATAAGAACTGTTATGAATACGTATTTGTGATAGCTTAAGTTACCAGTTAATGGAAGGATAATTGAAATCCCTCAGGACAGTAGTATTTGGTTCAATGAGCATGGATTCCAGTGTGTTTAGTTATTCAATATGCACCAGGGGTGACATGGATAGGATCCATATTTGGCTATGACATGGTATAGATTTTTACTGAAGGCAAGTGTGATGTGGAAGAGCTCAAGATTATCTCTTTGCCTTATGAATCTTGATGTGATTTGGTTTCACAGGAGCATGGGCACATCACCATCAACAACACAGTGTTTTTTAGAGATAGGTCTGAATGAGTGGCAGGCACTGGAACTCAGAATTGAAGGGGGGTGCTGTCACTACAATGAAGCCCTCTTTCAGAAAGGATCCAGACTGTACTTATATTTTTGATGGTCATGAATACCTGTAAGGAGTGGAACTTCTTTTTCAGGCTTCTAGCATTGGATAGTGATCCCTTTATATAGTCTTGATTTTTGTTTTACTACCCTGACCTGATGTACAAAAATGGGAACAAGGGTTGTGGCTGGATGTGGATGGATGGAGGAATGGAGGATGCTGACACATTTGGAGAAGGGTGCAGGCCATCCCTAGCAAAGCAGGTAGGGTTGTTAGTTAACTCATTCAAGGCTGATGAATATTGCCACCCCCCTTTAAAATGACTCTAGTAAATAAAAATAATAGTTAAAGAAAAGTATCTTTATTTGAATTGTGACATCATTCTTGGTGATTGTAGAATGTTACTGAAAACTAGTTTCATACTAACCTCAGGCACATATTTTGGGAACTCTGTTTTGTTTGCCTTCATATGAACCAGGGAGTTGTGTTTCCATGTTTTTACTCTCATGAGCACATTGTCTAAGTCATATCTACTCCTTAGGTAAAGGGACTTGAGAGCTGTAATAACATGGTGCATCCTGGCACCTCAGTGAAAGTGCAACTTACAGTTTTATACCATGACTTGTGGGTTCTGGCAGCAGTGTCTGGTGAGATTGTTAAAGTTCAAAGTCAGTATACAATGCACCAGAGTCCACATCTGAAAAAAGCAATCTTTTCTTACTTTACAAGGTCTCCATGCCAAGAAAGGTAGTTACAAGATCACATACTAATGTGGCTATCATATAACTCAAGTAGACTTCATCATAGTAAGGTAAGGGCATTGGGAGTAGAATCAGTGATTTCACACAATGAGCACTAGTGGTTTATACTATGGGCTATATGACATCCCCACAATGGCCAGTAATCAAGCAGCCTGAATCCTCATTACTGGCATTGGAGAGGGACGTTCACTTGGATCAAAAATGGATATATCCAGTATTTCCAGATGCAGCTGTCTGCATCAAGCCCAATTTCCCTTAAGATCACACAGGTAATGCTGTCAGTCCAGTTTCTGAGTTTCTCTATCTGTCTCCCTCCCCAATAAGACTCTGTAGGGTTGTGTTCTCAGCTGAGTGTCCAAGCCAAGTCCTCCAGCGCCCTCTCTGTAAGGTCAGTGGTTTGTGCCCCTGCTCCAAGTAGCTGACACACACACGCACTTTGAGATTTGATTTTCACACATACACAAATACACACACACACACACACACACTCACACACACACACACACACTCACACACACACACACACACACACACACACACGCACACACACACACACACACACATACACACACACACACACACACAGGAAATGCTGGCACAGATTTACTAGATATGCCACATTCTGCCCAGACTATAAGGTAGTTACACAGCCACCAAACACCCCAAAGCCAGGTACTCTAAGGCTCTTGCAAGGGTAACCAATTATGCTGAGTGAAATTACTATTAATACAAATGGTAATATTGATCAAACAGCTAGGCTTTCAAGAGTGGACACAATGTCACCAATAGATATAAATACTCTCAAAAGGTTAAAATATTCTCTAAAGGACCAGTCACAATGGAAAGTTTAAATATATTTAATAATAAATAATAAAAAACATGAACATACTAAATATCTATTTACAGTAAACACACGAGTTTCAGTCACAGGAAATATTAAAAATAGCACAAGTGGACAGGTTCACACAGTCACAGAAAAACAATACTTAACTAATCTAACTATATTTTCCTGACTGATCTAAAGAATTTTCCCTGGTTACTTACTACAGCAAGGCAAGATGAAGTAGGTGAGAGATCCGTCTTTGCTAGGTTACAAAAACAGAGTGCTCTGAGACTTCAGTCTAACATATTATTAAACATTATTTTTAGTGATGGATTACAAAATATCACATACATCTGGTCATCTGACATTTGGTTCCCATGCCACCCTCCTTGGCTAAAAGCTGTCAGGATTTAGCCTATATGTGTCAATAATATACACAGAGAGCCTTGCTAAGATCTGCTGCAGCTCCTGGAAATCATAAAACAATGTCATACCTCCACCCTTCCAAAGTAGTAATTAGTTCACCCCAAAGACAATGCAGAAAGCTTGATAGTACAGAGTTTTTGTCTCAGGTTGCATTCAAAACTGGAAGATACAATCTTTATGGCCTAAGCCAGGTAATTTAATGTCAAACTATTTTCAAAGGTAGATTGAGATTAACCTCTTCTCTTACAGTATCCTCTGTTAAAACATATACATTTAAACAGTTGCAATAATACATGTATATTTCTTTTTCTGTCCAGCAGGGCTTTCTAATATTAGCTAAAACATTGTCTTCCCCCATAGTGCCTTTTTTAGGCAATGCCAAACTGAAAGTACTTCCGACATAGCAAATCAAAACCAAGAAAATCTAAAGGTATTACTGCTCAATGCTTGGAGTCTAAACAAAAAACTCCACTCCCTAGAAGCTCTCTTCACCCTAGAGAATGCTGATGTCTGTGTGGTCACTGAGACATGGTTTAAAGCCATGGAGAGCACACCAACAGTGCAAGGTTATAGTGCCTTCCACACATTTAGACCAGCTACTACACATACAGGGACTAAAGGTGGAGGTGTCTCTATATCAAAAATAAATACACCTCAAGGCTGGTCAAACAGGACAATGCACTTGAGCTGCTCCATGTTCAAATCACCACAAGCAAAATCAAATATCACTTCCTTGCCAGCTGTAGGTCCCCCTCTATGACCCAGGAAACCCATACCATGTATTTAAACTTATTAGAAACACTAATCATCCAACCTAATACCACATTCATGGGCGGCTTTAATTACCCCACTACTAACCTGGATTCCTATACAACACCAAATGTACAAGCACAGAGATTCCCGGATTTTGTAAATACAAACTCCCTGAACCAGATAGTCAATACACCAACAAGGGGTGCAGCCATATTGGATCCCCCATAGTGCCTTTTTTAGGCAATGCCAAACTGAAAGTGGATTGGATATATGCAGTATCTGTAATAAAGTTAGTCAAATACATGCCCTACTAGAAGTACACAACTTTGACATTCTATGCTTATCAGAAACCTGGCTAAAACCATCTATTAAAGATATTGAAATTACCCCACCTGGATATAACATTGTTAGACTTGATCGCACCTCCAAGAAAGGAGGTGGAGTAGCTATCCTATATAAATCTAACCTGAAGCTTACTCTTCTTGACCTTGCTCTTACCCAAAACAATAATGTCGAAATAATCTGCTCTAGAGTTCAAATTAATACTACTAAATCAATAAACATCATTTGTGCTTATCTGCCTCCAGGAAATAATATCCCCACATTAGAACAACTTCTTGAACAACTCTCAAATTACCTCCCCCAAGAAACACTACTTCTTGGAGGCTTTAACATTGACTGGAAATCTTGTAACAATGCTAACCCTACTTCCCATTTAAACCTTTTTGGTTTCAAACAACTAATTGATAGTGCCACTAGAATAAATAAAACAAGCAAAAAAGAAACCACCTTAGACTGGGTTCTTACAAACTCCCCCTCACAAAGCTACAAAACTGGCATCCTTCCTGATGACCTTAGCGATCACTCCCTCACATATGTCATTAAAGCTAAAACTCATCAAAACTTACCTACCTCACATAGAACACTATATTCAAAGAAACAATTTAATCCCCAAAGATTTCAAACAGAACTCTCACAATACAATTGGACCCTTCTAAAGCACCTTTCTCTCAACAAAGCCATAGAATATTTCAACTCAGCATTCCTTACAATCCTAAACCACCATGCCCCAAGTCGTACCATTAGAATAAAGACCAGAACAGCACCCTGGCTTACCTCTAATACTAAACAAAAGATCAGGCTTAAAAATAAATCTTGGAAGAAATGGCGCTCCTCTAGAAACCCAACAGACTATCAAACCTTTAGAGAGCTGAGAAACAAAACCAAAAATGCTATTATTTCAGACAAAAAGAACTACTATGTAGAACTTCAGCAATCCACAAAACAAGAACCAAAAAGGTTCTGGTCTACTATCAATCATCTACTTACCCCAGGTAAAATAGTAACACCTAACCCACAGAATCTAGACCCTGATAATCCCTCTTTAATAGCCAATAACTTCAATAGCTTCTTTACTACTTCCATACAAACACTAGCAAGCCATTTATCCCCTGATGCTTCCCAACTGATCTTAAGTAACACCAACAACGTCATTCCTTCCCTTCAACTTCAACCCATACCCACCTCCTACATACAATCTCTTACAAAAACTTAAACCCACTACCCCTCAGCAGATAAGCTTCCTGCTGAATTCCTTCAGGTAGCAGCAAAAGCTATAGCCTACCCTGTTTCGATCCTAATAAACAGATCCATAAAAGAAAGTGATTTCCCAGCAATCTGGAAGATATCACACATCATACCCTTACATAAAGGAGGCAAATCCACTGACCTCTCTAACTACCGCCCAATAGCACTATTATCTCAACTAGCTAAAATCATGGAAAAATGTATACACAAACAACTACTTAACCATCTCCTTCAAAATAACCTACTAGCAAACACTCAACATGGATTTAGACCCTCACATAGTACGACCACTGCACTACTTTCCTTTACTAACACAATAAACTGTAACCGTAATAATAACAAACTAACTGCTTCTCTTTTCCTAGACCTGTCAAAAGCCTTCGACATGGTCAACCATAAACTTCTCCTACACATACTAAACTCACTTGCCTTGGATTTTTCCTCCTTAACGTGGTTCTCATCCTACCTTGAAAACCGACAACAAGCAGTACTCTGGAAAAATTCTCTATCTGCTCTACTACCTATCTCCTTAGGAGTACCTCAAGGATCAATATTAGGCCCACTCTTATTCTCTATCTTTATTAATGATCTTCAATCATCTATCCATAACACTACCTGCATACAATATGCAGATGATTCTACCATCATCTGTACCCTCCCACCCAATCTGAACTCCAGTCACTCACACAATCTACCTTTTCAACCGTTGAACAATGGTTCTCAAAAAGATGTCTCCTTCTCAACTCCAAGAAAACAAAACTATTACTATTCTCACCTACCCACAAATCTCCTCAACTAAATTTTACTATTACTGCAGCTGACAATTCTCTTATCTCCCCAGACTCTACTACTAAACTGCTTGGTGTTACTATTGATAATAATCTTAACTATGATTGTCATATCAATAACACTATAAAAGCAGTAAATAAAAAGATAGGTTCACTGTACAGAATAAAACCCTTCCTTACTCCAGAAGCACGGACCACCTTAGCTCAATCACATCTTATCTCCACCCTACTGTATGGTTCCTCTATTTACACCAATCTCTCTAAAGGTAACCTGAAAAAACTAACTACATCCTATCATAATATAGCCCGCTTTGCCACAGCATCCCAGTACAGAACTCACCACTGTAATAACTTAAAACAATTACAATGGTTAGAACTACCTAACAAGCTTATCTATCAACAACTCTTAATTACACATAACATTCTTTATCAACCAACAAAAACACCAGCTCTCAGTAACCTCCTTACTCCCTACAAAAACTTGAAACAGTTGCGATCTGCCGAAAAGATACAAGTCACCACAACTAGAATTACAAATTCAGCAGGTAACTGTCTATTTTCAAACTCCATAGGGAAAATATGGAATAACCTCCCCCCACACATTACCTCACTAGACTCCTTTCAACTTTTCAAAAAACAACTTCTATTACATCTTAACAACTTCTGGCTCTGCTCCTGTACCAATCCAGACTAAATGACTTCTTCGCTCTTCAGCCATACCTCCCTACGTAAAAATCACTATCTTTCCCTGCTATTTCAAATGACTAAATTACTGTACTGTTCTAAAAAAAAAAAAAAAAATATATGAATATATAGCTTAGGCTATTTGTTTTTTACCTGTTTTTTTTTGCTGTATTTTCTACTACACTAAAATGTATGCATTGTTGCTTAAATGTTTAACCTTGTTTTAATTGTGGAGCTTTTCTCCCCGGGCCTCCACTGAAAATGGAAATTATCCAGCTGGACTAGCCCGGTCAACAAATGTAAAATAAAAATAAATAAAAATAAAATCTGGTCCTCACTAATATGAGAGAATTCTGCACACCCCCTACTGTAACATCTTCCCTGGTAAGGTCAGACCACAAATGGTCTCCTTTGAAGTAAAAATAAAACCTGGACCCCCAGCTAAACCTGGATTATTCAGGAACTACTCTAAGGCTAACCTCCTGCTATTAAGTGATAATCTGGCAAAATCTGAAGCCCCCCCAAAAAACATGAGAACACTGTTGCCTATGCAAAACCTTTCACAGAAACCCACTACAAGCATGTTAATAGCACCATAGAGGTAGCTGTACCCACCGGGAAGAAGTACAGAACTAACTCAGAAAACAAGCCACCCTGGTGGAACCACAAAATCAATCGGCTGTATAACAGGAGGAGTAAATCATGGTAACAATTAGGAGGTGCAGCACTCAGCAGGATAAAAGCACTCTCATCAAACTAAACAAACATCTCAGAGGATAAATAAAGTCTACCAAAGCCAAATTTGAGGTGAATCTGGCCTCCCAGGCCAAGGACAACCATAAGGCATTCTTTAGCAATGTCCTCAACCTCAAAGGCAAAACACAATTGTGTGTAGAGCTCATTGTAAATGCAGCCACCTATACTGAGTCAGAAGATATAGCAAACCTACTGGCCAATACATTCAGCTCCAACTTTAGAAAAGCAAAGCAAAACTTTATTGTCATTCAGAAGCTCGTTCTTACTCCACTAGAGATAGCAACATCCTTGACCTGGTCATTACTAACATGGGCGACCATTGCTCTACACCAATAGTCAACTCCTCCCTGGTTAGATACGACCACAAACTGATCACCTTGGAAATCCAAATTCCTCTCACCAGCCCGCAAAGGTAGCCACCATGAAAACCTTCTCCAAAGCTAACTTTGGGCTCATAAAATCAGAGGTGGCTAACTTCACAGCACCCATGCAAATGGAGAATAGTTGTGTGACCACAGAATAATGCACCAATGCACTGTACGAACATGTACACAAATGCATAGATCTCACCATACCCAATAGAACCAAGACACTCTCCTCCAAAAAAAGAAAGCCAATCTAGTGGTCCCCTGCCATAAAAAAAACTCAGCAACAGAAGGAGGAAACTGATGCAGAATAAGCTGAAGTCCCAAGACTGGAAAAACTCACTTAGTCTCAACAAAAAGTTGAGATTCCTCATCAAATCCTATAAAGCTATCTATGAAAACAGAATTTCTGCAGATAGTAAAGACAACCACAAGGCCTTCTATGGTTATGTAAAGAATCTCCACGGCAATACCCAGATTTGCTCTAAGCTACTGCACAAGGGTACCTCGTATACCTAGCCAACATATATTGTCAGTATACTAGGCCGACAGAGTCAGTGCCAACTTTACCCCCCCAAAGGACCAATCATAATACCAGTAGATTGCCAGGCACCCAGTATTACTGCTGCACAGGTTAAAACAGCACTGTCCAAGGCCAAGAATACAGCTTCTGTGGGACCTGACAATATCCCTGGTTGTGTTCTTCATGAACTACAGAGTGAACTGGCACCTCACCTGTGTGCTCTGTTCAATCACAGCCTCACCTCAGGCTTTGTCCCTACCGAATGGCACACGCTACAGTCATCCCTCTCCACAAAGGAGGAGTGACTACAGACCCTGGGAACTATCACCCCATTAACCTGATGAGTCTGATATGCAAAGCTATGGAACACATCATCATGGACCTAATAAACAAGGATATAGGGAATCTCCAAACTCTGTATCCCACACAGTTTAGTTTTGTGAAGGGTAGATCATGCCTGCTCAACTTGGTCAACTTCTTTGAGTCAGTCCCCAGAGCTGTGGATGAAGGCAAGGTAGTTCATACAGCCTGCCTTGATCTGGCCAATGCTTTTTATACCATTCCCCACTCAGGAATCATAGAAAAACTCACTAAGCTTGGCATCAACCCCTACATCACTAGGCGAGTTGCAAACTGGCTCACAGATAGAACCCACAGTGTGAAAGTAGCTGATTCCAAGTTAGACTGCTGACTAGTCATGAGTGGAGTCCCACAGGGTTTGGTCCTGGGTTCTCTCCTGTTTGGTATCTACTTCTCTGAAGCCCAGGCCAACATGAAGGGACTTTGGCTGACAAAGTTTGCAGATGATTGCAAGTTGGGAGCTATTATTAACTCCCCAAGTGATGTTGATATCCTACAGAATGGCCTCACTGTGACCAATGACTGGTGTCAGAACCATGGCCTTAAGCTCAGTGCCAAAAAATGTGTCGTCATCCCCTTTGGGACAAACCCAGTTGCCATGAATTACCACATTGACGGTAGTCTGCTGAACACAGAAGGCATTATAAGAGATCTGGGAACACAGGTTGACAGCAGCCTCTCTTTTGATCACCACATTGCCACTGTGGTCAGAAAGTTCTTCTATGTGGCACATCTCATTATTAAGGGTTTTGCATCCAGGAAGAAAGAGGTAATTGTCCCCTCTACTCTTCCCTCATTAGGCCAATCATCAAGTACAATGCTCCATTTGGCATGTCCCTCACTAGACACCTGCAATAACTGGAGAGGCCGCAAAAGTACCTCACAAAGAGGATCCTAGGCCTTAAACACTTGTCCTATATGGACAGACTCAAAAAACTCCAATTATTCTCTGTGTCATATCGCCTACTTAGAAGCGATCTCTGCTTGACTTACAAAGCCATGTCTGACCCAGCTCCGTCAGAAATGCTACATCTAAAGAAATCCCAATCCCTCCACACCACACGCTCCAGAGACCTCAACCTCATTACCACAATTAACAGAACATGCTGGAGGACAGGTTCATAACCCAGAGACTGCTCATGCTATGGAACACACTTCCCATACATGTCAAGCAGAGCACTTTGCTGACCCTCTTCCAGAGAAATCTTGATGAGTGGATGGGAAACAGAAAATTCACCCTGGGGATAACTCCAGTGGCTCTACTCGACAGAGGCACTGGGAACTAAGGTCAGGTGGCACTATGCCAGGGTAATCATATGGCTAGGTTTGTAAAGGCCCCAGGGCCATTAGCCTAGTACACACCTATGAACCTATGACCCTATGAACAGCTGAATGAAATTACATTCCTTCTAGCTCATTGATACACAGCAGAGACCATTACAACAAAAACCTAAGCACGTAAATCACATAAATGAGATACACACATATAACACGGAGTCCCAGCCAACCAAAGCTCCATCTCCACACCTGCAAGACCCAGTCCAGTTCCTCTGATCCAACAAAACAGACATTCAAAAGTCTGGATCAGCACACATCCAAGCTGACAGTCAGGTTTCCACCATTCAGCCTCATCCAGGCCAATAACCACAGTCTCTACGATCGCAGTCTCCATCCATCATCCACTCCTACACCAACCTCATCTCCACCAGCAACAGACCAGTTCCACTTTCACAAACCACTCGGATATGGCACAACACCCTCCTACACCATCCAGCACCCGGTCTCTTCCATCCACTCCTCCTGGCTCATCTCTCCACACACAAGCCCAAACAGCCATGACCAGGCCAACCATTACATCTCTCCAACCACTCCAAGCCACCTGAGCAAATCTCAACAATCTACTATCCAACCGTTCCACAGATCTACTGATCAACTGACACCATGGCCATCTCGTCTCTACACTCGATGACCAGCGACCTAGAAAAATGATACAACTACAGAAAACAGCAAGAAAACACAAAATGAACAATGGGAGCCAAAGAGGCCACTGCCATACAAGGCACCGCCATCTTACATATTTCTTATCTCTCTCCCTCAACCTTCCCTCAGGAAATAACATCTAATGTAACTCCCCTGACATCACTATGGAACAGGTCTTTAATGCTCTCTCTAAGGCCAAGATCACTGCATGAATGGGCCTAAACAATATCCCAGGATGCCTTTTAAATAGCATGAAACATGACCTAACAGGGCCTCTGGAATTGCTATTTAACTGTTGCCTCCAAACAGGCTTCATGCCACATGAATGGAGAACAGCAATAGTCATCCCTCTGCACAAAGGTGGGCTATGTACAGACCCTGGAAACTATAGACCCATAAGTCTCACTAGTCTTATATATTAAAGCCATGGAATGAATTATCATGGAAATGATCAATAGTGATATAGTAAACCTCCAGACTCTGGATCCAGCCCAGTTTGGTTTTGTCAAGGGTAGATCATGCCTACTCAACCTGGTGAACTTCCTTGAGAAGGTCACCAAAGCAATGGATGAGGGCAAAATGGTTCACGCTGCCTACCTTGACCTGGCCAAGGCATTTGACACAATACCCCACTTGGGCATTGTTGACAAACTCAAAAGGTTAGGTACAAACTGATACGTCACCCAGTGGATAGCCAACTGGCTCACAGACAGGACCCAGGAAGTTAGAATTTGGAAGTCCACTTCTACAAAGAGGACAGTCACAAGAGGAGTCTCTCAGGGATCGGTCCTTGGAACGTTACTTTTTGGCATTTACTTCTCAGAGGTCAAGGCCAATGTCAGTGGTCTCTGGCTGACTACATTTGCAGAAGATTGCAAATTAGGAGCTTCCATTGAATCCAACACTGATACAGATGTTCTCTAAAAGGGGCTGACACAGAAAAACAACTGGTTTCAGAGCCATGGACTAAAACTAAATGCCAAGAAATGCATAATAGTATCCTTCAGGAAGTCATCCATCCCTTGTAACTATCATATTGACAACATACTCATTAGAGTTGCCTCAGAAGTTAGGGACTTAGGGACACACATAGATAGCAATCTACCCTTTGACCATCATGTGTCTATAGTAGTGAGGAAATCCTTCTATCTTGCACAACTTATAAACAAAGGTATGGCATATAAGTGCAAGGAAGTCATTGTTCCACTGTATTCAGCATTTATTTAGACCTGTCATTGAGTACAGTGCCCCCTTTGGTATGTACCTAACCAGGCATATCCAACAATTGGAACATCCACAAAGGATCCTCACTAAAAGAATACAGGGCTTAAATAAAATATCCTATGCAGGCTGCCTCAAGGCTATATCCCTGTAGTCTATCTCCTACAAGCTTATGACATACAGGGTGTTATTAGACCCCACTCTGATGGACCTCCTGCATGCCTGCAAAATAAAGAGAACCAGAATTACCTGTTCTAAAGACTTAAACCTTGCCTGTGATATAAATATGATCTGTTGGAGAGACAGGTATGTATCCCAGAGATTACTCCATCTCTGGAACAGGCTTTCCATCCATATGAAGCAGAGCTCCTCCCTAACCTAATTCAAGTGAAACCTGGACAATTGGATAGGGAACAGGAAATTCCTCCCTGGTTTGGCACCTATGTCTCTAATGGACACATGTAACCTGTAAATGGTTCATATCTCAGGCCCATGCTTACACTTATCAAGAGTATTAGAATTTGTCAGAGATTTGGGATGCATGGCTAGACTTAAAAAGACCCCTGCGGTCATTAGCCTAGTAAACACCTATGAGCCTATGAACACTGTTGGTACATTTTTAACGCAAGCAGCTTTACAAATACATTTTTTTCAACACAAACCTCTGTACAAATCAGTTTGATATACACAGGACATATAATTCTTTATTTATTTGTTTGTCTTTATTTACCAGGAACCATTTATTTTGGGTAATGTCTTGGAGATTATTTATTGTTGAGGCTGCTCGTATTAATGTTGAGTCGTCTGCATATTGAACTAAACTAGAGTGGTGAGTGGAGGTGTGAAGGTCATTAATAAATATATTAAATAAGAGAGGACCCAGGGTAGAGCCCTGAGGGACACCTGTAGTAACTTGTTGAAAGGGTGAGTAGGTTTGTTGCCATTTAATGGTTTGTTGCCTTCCAAATAGGTAACTCTGAATCCACAACAAGGAGTATTGTGAAAGTCCAATTTAGGAGAGTTGAATGAGATAAAAAGGATATACCAGGCTACGAAGGAGCACTATTTGACCAACAAATACTTTCAGCAGCTTAAGAAAGAAGAAAACTCCACAGAAGCTGTACTGCCTCATACATAGCCTATGGTGAAATAGGAATAAAAAGCCACTCTAGAAAAAGTATGAAGAGTATGAAAGAAAATGAAGTCACAGAAATTAGATCTGATCAAGGTGTTAGGTGAGTTCGGGTAGAAATTGGACCTGGTTGTACTCATCAAGGTATAGAGAAAGATATAACACAGATGACTGGAGAATAATCACTCCAGTGCAGAACCATAACTAGGGTAGGGCACAGGGAGTGGTTGCGCCAGGTGCAAGCTGTCAGGTGTTGTAATCGCTGGGTGCTGATGGTACAGGGTTGTAATACAGGTCTTCATTAGGGAAGATGCAAGAATATTGTGGCTACTTCAGTAATGCTGATAGTGCATTTTCTTTAATGGCTGAGGCAGTGTAGTTGAGGATAACTGCAGCAAGTTGCTTGTTGCAACTTTAGCAAGCAGCTTGTTACAGTTATAAGTGCAGAACCATAACTAGGGTAGGGCACATGGAGTGGTTGCACCAGGTGCAAGCTGTCAGGTGATGTAATCGCTGGGTGCTGATGGTACAGGGTTGTAATACAGGTCTTCATTAGGGAAGATGCAAGAATATTGTGGCTACTTCAGTAATGCTGATAGTGCATTTTCTTTAATGGCTGAGGCAGTGTAGTTGAGGATAACTGCAGCAATTTGCTTGTTGCAACTTTAGCAAGCAGCTTGTTACAGTTATAAGTTACATTGTTTTTTGTTGCTTTCCTCCTCAAATTTGACTTCAGGGGTTTTCAGTTTGGGGATCTGTTCTAGTGACACCATATAAGAACAAAAGGGACAGTCACAATTCTGGGGCAATGCAAAGGTATCAAACTTGTCTTACACTACATAAAACTACTAGTGAGGGTGATCGGTAAATGAATATGCAGAGGAGAAAGTTAGATGAGAGATATTAAATTTAGAGTGAGATCAAGGTGCAATACAACTAAGCTAATGTTTCCATTAAGACAGTGGAGAAGATACTGGAGATGAAGAAAGAGCACAACTAGGCATTTTTAGACTTTGAGAAAACATATGACAATGTCTCAAGAAAGCTGATTTGGGAAGTCCAGTGATGGTTCAATTGGGAAGTCCAGTGATGGTTCAAAGTCCTGCAAACATTGGTAAAATTAGTGCAGGCTATATACATAGAACCAGTGACACAGGAACAAATAAGTGTTCAAATTTATTTAAGAATTCCCGCTTGGAGTAGGTGTGCATTAGGACTCAGTTAAATGCCCACTGCTGTTCATACTACTGATGGACTACATCAGCAAACAGGTCAGAGGGGACAGATCAACAAAACTGTTGTATGAAACAATGTGGAACTACATGCAGACAACAGAAACTTCAGGAAATGATAAGGGACTATAATGCAAAACTGAAGGCACATTTAATGCAACGTGAGTACAATGAAGACAATATGGTCAAGGCAATAAACGAAGAATCTGAAAGCTGAGATAGAAAAATAATAAAATATTAGAACAGGTTAATAGCTTTGAGTATCTGGGCACTGTGGCTGTTGAGAATGGAAGTCTGTATGAGGAATTTAAAGCTAGAATCAGAGATTTTGCAATTAAATGTAGCAAAGTGTCAGGGGTAGTATGCAATAGAAGAATGTCATATAATCTGAAAACTAAGGTGCGCAACACAGTGGTGTGACCAGTACTACTGTATGGTACAGAAATCTGGGCAGTAAAGGCAGAACAGTTGAGGAAGCTAGAGTTGATGGAGATGAAGCACCTGAAATAGGTGGCAGAATATAGACTGTGGGCAGAATAAGAAATGAGGACATCAGAGCAGAAACCAAAGTAGCTCCAATTGCAGAAAGGATCAAAGAGAACAGGTTACAGTGGTTCATGCTCATATTCATAAAATCAGAAGACAATCTGGTGAAGAGGATTTTGGACAGACAGGAAGAAGGCAAGAGGAAACACGGGCATCCAGCAAAGATGTGGATGGATTGTGTGACAGCAGACCTGTGACAATCAGGTATGACTGTGGAAGATAGGAGAAAAGCACTTAATGGAAGGATATGATGACAGTTGATAAGACACCCCAACCCCACTTAGCAAATGGGGAAAAGGGGGCTGATAATGACAGGTAACCAAGTTTGTTGATGACTGCAAACTGTAAGCGGTTATCAAATCCTATTTTGATGCTGTAATTGTACAGCAAGGACTGGCCCATACACATATTTGCTGTTTTAATTATGGGCTTACACTTAACACCCAGAAATAACAGACATGTATCCTATAATCCAGTGAAACTACCATATACCATACAGGGAGTGCTCTCCTTAAA
This sequence comes from Protopterus annectens, assembly GCF_019279795.1. Lineage (NCBI taxonomy): Eukaryota > Metazoa > Chordata > Ceratodontiformes > Protopteridae > Protopterus > Protopterus annectens. Next base: position 496,983,417 of record NC_056740.1, on the reverse strand, counting down.
ACTGAAAAAAACATTGTGGATGTGGATATCTATGTTAATAAACTGACCTTGAACCAACATGTTTCTACACTTTATTTATTTATTTATTTATTTATATTTGTTTACTGCGGTAAAGCACCGATCAGTACTGACCAATTTCAGGCTCAGCTCAGGTGAAATACAAACCATTTCACAAACAAAAATGCAGAAATGTAGGCAATAACAGAATAGTTCAGACTAATTACATAGGAAAAAAGTATGTATTTACATTCTAGTGTACAAGCACAGTGCAATGTAGAATCAAGCAGAGTGTAATGTACAATATATACATTAGTTTCTAAAGTGGGTCAATTTTCACTGAATCTTGAGAAAGAAAAAGAGACTCTGTCTAGAAAATCCCTTATTCTCCACAACTTATCCTTTGTCCTCAAGGACAAAAGAAAGTATAGTCCCATTTTATGTTTCCATTATCAAACCCATCATTGAAAATAATCGTCCCTTCAGCACGTATATTGTTAAGCACCTAAACCAACATGAGAGATCTCAATGTTTCCTCTCTAACATAATTTCATGTCTTAATATCCTTAGCTGTGCCGATAGGCTAAAATCTCTGCCCCTTTCCTCAGTCTTTACAGGCTTCTAAGAGTTGATTTATGCTTAACCTTCTATGCAATGAATGACCTCACAGACATTGCAATCCTTCCCTTTATGAGAACAGACAGTAAAGGAACCACCAGCTCTTGAGAACTAAGTATGTACTTCCACATTAATAATACAAGCTCTCATGATAAGTACTTAACTCAGAGTATTCCACATTTTTGAAATAGGCTTCCTTTATATATCAAGCAGCATACTTCCTTGGCAGTCTTAAAAATCAGTCTTATATTTTATTTTTATTTATTTTGACATTTTTTGACCAAGTTAGTCCATCTGAGCAGAAGCCCTTTTTCAGCAGAGAACTGGGGAGAAAAGCACCAGTAGCATAAATTAAAAAAGTTACAGATATTACATAATGTGACATAAGCAATGTGACTCGAATATTCAATTACAGATTGGTAAATACATACAGGATAAAGTTTGACATTGCTTTGAGGTAGAAGTTTATATTATAGCCCTGAGGTAAAAGTTAGTAATGGGTTTCAGTATTTCACAGTAAGGGGAGGAGATGAATAAAGACAGGGTATAGCATAGGTAGTGTTGATTCATAGCTGTGCATGTGTATTTAGCAAATAGGTAGAGAGAATAAGGATTAGGTGTGGTTTAGGGTAACTACTTAGAGAGGGGTGGAGGGAGGAGAGGGTGGTTTATGTTGGGTTGTGGCATGCACAAGTCCTAGAGTTAAGTAGGAAGCATTTTAAGGATTTTAGTGGTAAGTGCTCGGAGTAGTTCTTAGAGCCAGTTTATTCTATGAATTAGCAACTGAGTAACTGTAGAGAAGTTTGCCTATTTTTTTGAGCTTGTAGATCTCCAAGAGGTATTGATCAGAGCGACCAAGAGTGCAATTTTTACAGATAGATTAGAGTTGAGAGAGCTTGAGCAGGAGGTAGGTTTGTTGAGGATGAGGTGAATCAGGTGCAGTTGAGGGAGGAGTAGTTGTTGTGGAATTCTAGCCACTGAAGGTTATTTAATGACAGGAAGTGGTCAGAGCAACATGGTAGGTTTGCTGCAAATCTAGCAATTTTGTTGTATGTTAGTTCAAGCTTGGTCATAAGATTGGATTGTAGGTTAGTTAGGATTGGAGCAGGTAGTAGGTAGGCTTGTGGTAGAGAGAGTTTAGATTCATTTTTGAAGAATTCATCATTCCTACAAAGAACCAAAGTTTTTGGTGGGTTTGTTTGACGGATTGCTGTACATGGAGATCAAATTTTAGTTGATCATCTATTATTGCTCTTAGCAGTTTTGTGTGAGGTTCTACCTTGATGATTGTGTTATTAAGGGAAGTGATAGTGAAGGTCGATTTGTAATGAGAGAGGCATTTAGGAAGGAATAGGAGGAGCTTGTTTCTTTTGGATTTAGTAGAAGCTGGTTGCTATTTAGCCATCTTTCAACAGAGTGGAATGATTTTTTCGGTTAGGGTGAGAAGCTGGGAGAGATTGTCGGAGGTGGAGATTATAGGAGAGTCGTCTGTATATTGTAATAGTGCAGAGTGAGGAACTGCTGTGTAGAAGTTGTTAGTGAAAATGTTGAAAAGTAATGGTCCAAGGATGGAGCCTTGTGGGACCCTGGTTTGGACAGAAAGGAAAGGGGAGATAGCCGATAGCCACTTGACTGACCGAAACCAGTTGGAGAGGTAACTAGAGAACCAGGAAATAGCAGAGCTAGAGAGATTGAGGTCAGATAGTTTAGACAGAAGTTTGTTGTGGAAGTCAGTGTCAAAGGCCTCAAAGAGGTCAAAGAATAGGCAGAAGGCTAGTCTGTTGTTGTCTCAGGTTTTGGAGAGAGCTTGTGTAAAAGATTATTAGTGTTGTGGCTGTGCTGTGGTGAGACTGAAAGCCATGTTGTATAGGGGTTAGGGCTGTGCTGTGGTGAGACTGAAAGCCATGTTGTATAGGGGTTAGGGCTGTGCTGTGGTGAGACTGAAAGCCATGTTGTATATGGGTTAGTAGGTTTTCTTGGAGAAGATAATCTAGTAGCTGCTTGTGTATACACTTCTCAAGTATTTTTGATATGGGAGACAGAATGGTTATAGGCCTGTAGTCAGAGAGGTCAATGGAGTGACCTCCTTTGTGTATGGGTATGGTGTAAAACTTCTTACAAATGTCAGGAACTATGGAGTCTTGGATAGATCTGGTGATTTATATGGAGATAGGGTTAGCAATGGAGTTTGCAGCAAGTTTTATGAAGTTTGCAGGTAGATTATTGGTTGATGGAGACCATGTTTTGAGTTTGTTAAGAAGTGATTTTATGTAAGCAGTGGAGACAGGCTTTAGCGAGAAGAAGGTTTGGTGGGTGGATGGAGAGGGTGAGGTCAAGCTGTAGTCAGTGTTGTCCTTTTGAGTTAGGTTTTTGATGGTATCAATGAAAAATGTGTTGAGGAAGGTGGCCATTTCAGTGGCAGAGCTATTGTAGAAGGGACTATGGTATAGGGTAGAGAGGAATTACCTGGATGGAGTAATTTGTTGATTGTATTCCAGAATTTTTTGGGATTGGAGTGGTAGTTAGAGGTTTTTAGTAGATGTTTTTCTTGTCAGAGTTGTCTTGTTTTTTTTTATCTCGCCTTGATGACTGGATGGACTATTCAAAAACTTCACTTATATTATGTGGGTAAAATATACTTAATGGGGGACACAGTTAATGTTGCAGTGATACCGGGTGATGTGGTTTATCTTCTCAGTGGTGTCTTTGGTCACAAGCTTAGTTAGAACCTATGAAACTATGCTCTGCTAATTATAACTTTAAATGTACCCCATAATACCTTTATAGGTTCATAGGTCATTACTAGGCTAATGACCATTATTGCCCATACAAACCTGACCACACATCCTAAACCATTTGGGTCCCCAATTATCATGGGCATTATGTATGGGGGGAGGGCATGTTAGTAGGGAGGTAACTTAGGATTTGTGTGTGCGTGTGTGTGTGTGTGTGTGTGTGTGTGTGTGTGTGTGTGTGTGTGTGTGTGTGTGTGTAGGGGGGGTTGTGAGCTTGGATAACATTTTTCTTATTGACTGTCTCTGCCCATAACAGACATTGGGGCCAGACCAAGGGTAAATATACGATTTCCTATCCAATTGTCAAAATTTCATTTATATAGAGTTGGGGATGAACTATTCCATAGTGTGGGGATCCTTTGTGACATGCATCTGTCTCTCCAGCATGTTATGTTTATATCACAAGTGAAGTTCAAATCCCTGGTACTGTTTGTTTTGTGCATGTGCAACATATCTGTCAGGGCTGGGTCTCAGGAAGCCATGTAAGCCAGGCAAAGATCCCTTGTCAGCAGGCTGTAGGAGCATACCTCTCAACCTCTTAGTGCAAGAAATCTGGACAAAGCCAAAAATAATGGGTAAAAAAGTTCAAAAAAGGGACATTTTTAAAATTTTGCTGCTTTAAACTTAGAAGGTTGCTAAAATAATAGGTTTTGCATTATTATGTAATTTCTGAAAGATATGAAGTCTGAAACTCAAATGCCTATCATTATTTAGTATTATTTAGTGACTTCAATCCTCAATGATTTGCCAGAAAACAATAACTTTTATAAGGTACAGGCCAAAAATATGAGGCAAAAATCTGGACATTCTGTGAAAATCTGGACAGTTGAGAAGTATGTGTAGAAGACTGAATACAGTGACAGAGAACAAAATATTGTGATGAACCCGACTTTTACATGATAATAAGTATCATTGATTTGCCTGCTTGGAACACAATTTGGATATCAGTAGCAGGCACAGCCATCTTCCATAAACTCTTTCATTTTCAAAATACTTTGTAATGATACGTTCCCACATTTAATAAGTAGGCTGAGAATATAATCATCTGATGTTTTCTAAAACCTAGAAAGCCCCCTACTGTGTAGCCCTACATTTATTCTGGCAACTACTAAGACAGCCTTCTCAGTGACTGCACATGTGAGCTGGAGAGCTATTCTCATGCAGTCATAAAGTACAGGAATTAGCCCCAGATTAGAAATGATCTCAAGAGCCATCTGCCCAAGCCATCTAACTACACGTGAGTCACAGGCTGTGGTTTGGCTCCACTTCCTTGCATGACATTATCATAATGATGATGATGATGGTGATGATGTTTTTCCTTCACATGTTCGCACCCCTGGGTAATAATTAGATGAAACATAATGTCTATGTATGTACCCCAAGGTTCACAAAGATTATCTTCACCTATGCCAATTGGCCAATGTGTGTGTTGGTCAATTAGTATAATGCAGAGAATGTTTCATTCAGAGACATGTTAAGTGATGCTGAGAAATGCCTTATTGCTGGCTCATTACTATGTCTCAGATTTCAACACTGTGTAGACAAACAAACAAGCAAGCAAGCTTTTTTTGGGACTCTGGTATTACAGGACCCTTTTTGGGATCCTCAACTTGAAGATGGGTGGCACCAGATTGAGGAACAGCAGGGCTTGCCATAATTTCCTAGCTGTGGCTCTATTCCTAGGCAGCCCCTCCATGTACACACACACGCGTGCACACACACACACACACACACACACACACACACACACACACACACACACACACACACACACACACACACACACAAACTAGTTAGCATCCCCTGTTTAACTTCCATAGCGCAACCACTCAGACAGACAAAGAGCTAGATATACAGGCAGACAGACAGGCAGGAATACAGGCACTCATTCAACTGTATTCATGCCCCTTCAGGCAGGAATACACATATACAGACAGACACCCACACCCACAGCACTGCTGTATTTACTTGCACCCTAACTGCTTCCTTAGGACTGAATGAGTAAACACCATTAAAAGGCAGAATTTGTTTTTTCATTCTAGAGAAAAAAGTAACTTGGTATATTGTATCTCTGAATCACTCAAGTTAATCAGGGGATACCTTCATTTCTGGAGCAGAGCACACAGCTAATTAGTATTAACCACTCCCCAGACTGCCACATTAGCATGCAGACTTCCCCAGTAGCACTGGTCTTCAAGCTAAGGACCCTTCTAGTGGAAAACCATAGTGGAAGAGTAGTCTCTGAATCAGAAGGGCTTACTGTGATGTTGAAAGGTTCTGAGTAGAGGCTTTCACATCATGGTAAGCCTTTGTGAATGCAGCCCATTGTTCTCTATACGAGTTTTAATACATTTATAATAACTTACTGACAAGGCACTGACTCATTTGTAATGAACTCAAAAAAGAAAGAGCACAAGTCTCCAAAATCCAGGAAATGCAAGCAGTAAAAGACATTTATTTTATATGTATTCGAGATATATGAGAGCTAATTACAGAATATATGATATTAATATAATCAATACTTATAATAACATATAATTATTATTATCATTGTTGCTGTTGATATTATTTATAAAATAAATATCAGTTTAGTCAGTTTACCTTTTCTATAGCTAAAAATAGTACATAAATATGAAATCAGTCTGATTACTTGTTATTTAACTAAAGAGAAAAACCCTCAGATTTTTAGAAATTATTATCTGTGTTTTTAATGTAATGTGAAAAACTATTACATCTATAAAAATGCAGAGCTATTCATAGAAGTATTGGAGCTGGCTGATGAACAGAGCTTGCTACTTAACCCCATACTGTCACACAAGACTGAGACCTGCCACAGGATTTTAACCTTTATAGAGCTGTCCTTGCATTGTTTTGAGATGTCTGTGCTCTGCAATAATCCAGCAACAAAAACACTGACTTTTCTGCTAGAAAAAAATAACAATTTAACCAAGGGTGACACAGTGTGGATCTCCTGTCTATCACAATTAAAGTTGTAGCTGTTTTGAATGGACATTTATATTAACTGATATTGTCAGATATTCCCTGTGAAAAAAAGAGTTAAACTGTTAAGTTAGATGCTTGTGACAGAAGAAGCTGCAACCTAGACATTGCACATTTTTTAAATACATTGAAACCATGATTTAACTCATTACAGCATCTAGACGAAGGCTTTGCTCAGTTTGACCCATTTGCTTATGAAACTGACAGCTCAAATTTTAACTGCTACTGTTTTGAAACTTTCAGAGAAGCTTTTCTAATGCATGCTTCTGTCCAGGTTGAAGATACAGCAAAACACAGTTGTCTTCACATGTTTTCTATTTAGATATCATCTTTAATGAGTCATTTTCAAAGGTTAGGTTCTCTTTGTACTGGTCTTGCAGATAAAAATGGTTGCCTTATGATACTGATTGTAATTGAGTCTACACTGAGCCAGAGGTTTATTTCCTTAATTCAGACAAACATCCAAGTTTGGACTGAACTCTCGTGTGTATATATGTATTTGTAAGTTTTCTGTCACAATCATTGGAGGAATATGCTTGTATTATCATTGCTTTTATAAAATGGCAAGGTTTGATAATGATTCCATTAATTTTGTAATGCAGCTTAGAAGCTGGCTATTGCATGACGTTTGAGCCAGATGAATTCCCTGTGTCATCCGATGGATAGCCAAATGGCTCACAGATAGGACACATGAAGTTAGAGTGGGGGAATCCACCTCCACTAAGAGGCCTGTTGCTAGTGGTGTCCCACAGGACTCAGTCCTGAGATCTTTCCTGTTTGGAATATACTTCTCTGAAGTCAAGAGAAATGTCAAGGGCTTTTGGCTGACCAAATTTGTTGACTGCTGCAAGCTGGGTACAATTACTGAATTTTCCAAAGATGTAGATACCATCTAGAAAGGTCTGACACAGACAAATAATTGGTGCCAGAGCCATGACCTATAAATCAGTGCAAAAAATGCATAATTATACCTTTTGGGAATACAACCACCCCTGTAAATTACAACACTGACAACACTTCTTTAAGAGTAGACCCAGTGGTAAGAGACTTGGGAACTTAGGTTGACAGTAACCCGAACTTTGATCATCATGTGTCCATATTGGTGAGAAAATCCTTCTACATGGCACAACTTAATAGTAAGGGGATGGCTTCCAGATCTAAGGAGGCCATAGTCCCACTATGCTCAGACCTAATTAGACCAGTAATTGAGTACAATGCACCCTTTGGCATGTACCTGACCAGGCATTTGAAATAGCTGGAGTGGCCACAGAATTTCTTTACTAAAATAATACAGGGTGTAAATAACATGTCCTATGTGGGCCACCTTGAATACTTGTCCCTTGGTCTCCTGCAGACTACTGACAGATGATCTAGTATGCCTAATCTACAAGGCATTCTCTGATGCAGCCCAGATGGATCTGCTACACATTCGCAAAACAAACAGCACTAGAATTACCCAATCTAAGCATCTAAACCTTGCCTGTGACCTAAACAAAACATGATGGAGAGACAGGTATGTGTCTCAGAGATTACCCCTTCTCTGGAACAGACTGCCCATTCATGTGAAGCAGAACTCTTATCAAAGCTTCTTCAAATGCAATTTGCAACAACGGATGGAAAATTGCAAATTCACCACTGGCTTGTCATCACCTGTGTGCCTTGTGGACAAGGGCAGCTTGTAGATTCCCTAAGTTACAGGTATACACTAAAGCCATTTTAGAATATGGGCATTAATAAATGGGAAAATTGGAGAATGGATGGCTGGGCTTAAAGTGGCTCCAGGGCCATTAGCCTAGTAACCATCTATGATCCTATAACCTCCTATGATCCTTTGAACAAAGCTGTTGGCTGCAATAAACTTTGGTGATTGAGGCTGCCTAGTTCTTTCTATGGCCTGCAGCTGGAGTAAGGAAACAAATACAGTGAAACAGGTAGCATTCCCATTTGCACATCCCCCACCCACCATATTATAACTGGAGAAATACTTAACTCTGGCCTCTTTAGGTATTTCCTATGCCTAGTACTCAAGGTATTAACTCCTTAATTTATCTAAACCGTGCCCATTAAACATCATTCTCTTTTCAAACCCTACTCTTCAATTTCTTCATTTTCTTAATTATATACTGTATAGAATGTCTTCTTGTCTGCCTATACTCTAACACTGATTTAAATATAACGTTGCCAATAACGTACTACTGCTACTGTGCTATCTTCTCTATGCAACAGATGTAAGAGGAAACGCAGTGCAGTACGCTGATCAAAAGTTTAAAACTTTAATTACTAATACAACTTACACACATATAATAACAATAAAAAATAAAAACTTTTCGTTTGATTACGATGAGTTAAGCGCTTTCACCTATCTAACGTAGGCTTCTTCAGAACTAACTGCCATAGTATCTCAGCATTTAAATAACTTTTATGGCGCCAAATTCCTTTGGTGCATTTAAAGCTGTATCCACACTTTGCCTAACTATAAATAATAAATATATAAACATATTGTTATATAAATATATACAATTCAAATGTATGATAATATTTAATGATAATAACAACTATTTGAATAATAATGTTATTGTGTTGGGACTAAACCTAATAAAAACCATTATTAAACTAATAATGTTCATAAAATGTAACATCATACTGACAATACACTAATATAAATATATTATCAAACTCACAAACTAAATTATATTACTTGCTTCCATCTATCTTATATTTGATGAGTGGTTTAAATAATTAATGGACAAAAATACATATTATATTTATAATATTATAATATACCTATAAAAATAAATATAATTATTAATAATAAATATAACTTAATATATATATTGTATACCATATAATGACATATAATAAATGTAATGAATTTGACTAAATATAAATACTTTGCTAAAAACATGTTAAAAATATTCATTAAAATAACAATGGTTTTAGTGCAATACTATCATTCTGACCTGGGTCTGTGGCCGCATCTGTATATAATTGCCACCATATTTCTTTGTAACTTAAATTATCTTTTCTGTTGCCTCCTCTTATATTAATTTTTACATGCTCCAATATCCCAAATCTGAAACTATGTTCATCACCATGTTTCTCCACATGCCTATACAAGGCGTTATTGGCATCCTTTCTCCTTATACTATATGTATGATCATAAATTCTCTTTTTAAATGCTCTCTCCGTTTTTCCAGTATAATATGCTGTACATTTTGAGCACTTTGCCAAGTAAATCACATAAGGAGTATTACAATTACCTTTAACAAACTTAATAAAAGTCCTATTTATATTATCTAAAATTAACTCAGTTTCCTCTATAATTAATCTACACTGGTTACAATTTCCACATCTTATAGTGGCCCTTAGGCTATCTTTACCTATTGTTCCTTGATTTGTCTTGTTCCCTGTTTCTAATATTTTTTTCAAATTATACGCCATTTTGTATACTACTATTGGTCTCTCTCCCAATACTTCTACCAAGTTGTTATCTGTTTTAAATAGCTGCCAATAATTTTCAATTATTGTCCTTAGACTATTTACATGAGGTGTATAGGGAAGTATACAAGCCCTTTGATATTTGTCTATATTTTTATTCTTATCTCCACCTAAATTAATTCTACCTTTCTTTAAATTTAAGCTACCCAGTAATGGAATATATTTTGTACCCCATTGTGTGATAACATATTGTTTTACATCCCCCATCATTCTAACATAATATTTTCTTTCCTTAAATAATTCTGTAACAAATTCCAACTCTGCTAACATCTCCTCATATCTTGACGTCATCCTTGCTACTCTAATACATTGACCCTTATATATGTTGTATAATAATTTCTTCGGATGATTACTAGTGTATTGCAAATAATCATTAGAGAAAGTATTCTTTCTATATATTTTAGATTTGAATCCCTTTTCATCATGGGATACTAAGGTATCTAGATATGCAATACCATTCATACTTGTTGTATAACTGAATTTTAAAAAGTCACTACTATTATTAATGAAGGTTATAAATTCATTAAACTCTTCTATATTTCCTTTCCATAAGATGTAAATGTCATCCAAAAATCTTGTATAGTGTATGACTTTTTGAAAAAGATTATTTTTGAATAACACTTCATCCTCCCAATTCAACATAACTAAGTTAGCAAATATTGGTGCACTAGCAGAGCCCATTGCCACTCCTTTACTTTGCCTAAAATATTCCCCTTCAAATAAAACATAATTATGTTCTAAAATTAGTGTCATACATTCCATAATAAGACATATTTTGTCCCATTCTAAATTTGTGTATCTCCTTATACTATTACAAAACATATCTAATCCCTGACTTTTAGGGATACAGGAAAACAAATCAATGACATCTATAGTAACATATAATATGTTGCTAGTATCTATTTGTATGGGGAAATTCGCAAGGAATTCCCAAGAATCTTTTAAAAGATGGGGGATGTTAATATATATTTCCTTTAGCCAGGTGTCAATGGCTACTCCTAGAGGAAATGTTTTTGCTTTACTTCCAGAAACAATAGATTGAAATGGGGGGTCTTCTATATTTTTATGTATCTTAGGGATTCCAAGCAATATAGCTAACATTGGATGTTGTACCTTCAGAAAATTATATATCTCATTGTTGATACGATTATCTATCCAAAATTCTTCTAGGTAGGAATCTATCCTTTGATGAGCAATATTTATTTCATTCAAGAAAACTGATTGATAATTACCAGTCTCCGTAAGAAGTGTAAATAATTTGTGATTATATTCCATTTTGTCATAAATCACTATACCCCCCTTGTCTGGTTTCATAATACGTATATTATAATCTCTTCTTAAATTGTAAAGTTCATTCCTTTCATCCTTAGTCAAATTATCCTTAAATGTTCTCTTTTGAATTGTATTTTTGTACTTATAAATTTCCCTGTTTACCTGTTTTTCATATATATCTACTACTGGGTTCATATATGGTACAAAAGTACTTTTTTTCTTTAATTTTTTGTCTTCTATATCCTTATCCTTAAAACTATCACCTTCTTTATCCTGAAACATGATAGCTAAATTTAACTTATGTGTGAATAGTTTCACTTCCCTTAAATAATCAACCAAATCAAATCTCGGAGTAGGGATACATTTCATTCCCTTAGATAATAATTCAAAGTGAATACTCTCCACTTTGAAGTTAGAATAATTATAAATGTGAAAATTGTCATAACTATTAACTACTCCTTCAATATGAATAGTTTTATTCCCTATTTCTCTGACATCTTTTATCTTATAATTATTATCTATATTGTCCAGTGTGTGTCCTGATAATCTCTTGGTTAACTGTATTCCCTGTAAAACTTCTTTGCCCTGTTTCCTGTCTTCTTTTTCCAATATTGGGGATTCCAATTTCTCTGAAAATTTTGTTCATTTCTTCTGTTATTTGAATACCCTACTCGATTATCCTCATAACATTTATCTTCCCTTCTATATGTATTCTGTCCTTCATATTTACTGTGATAACCATTCTTTTGTCCATACGTTTTATTCCTCAATTCTACTTTCTATATATATGCTTTATTTTCTCTATATTGTAAAATATCTCTGTTCAGTTTTTTACATTTCCTATCATAAATAGTCTGAGATTTATTTTCTGCTATCAAAAACTGCTTATTGTATAAATTACTCCACTCATCAAATAATAAATCATTTTCTATTTCTACATTTAATTCCTCTGCATCAATAATATATTTTGATAATTTGTCATCTTTGTATTTAATTAATAAATCCATATATTTAAAACCACATTCGTTAAAAAAATCATTAAATTCATTCTTACATTCATTAGTAAAATCAATACCTAATGGAAGTTAAAAAAAACGCAATCCAACTGGTACAATTTTCAAAGCTAAACATTTGTGCAAATAAGCATTTTCAATTTTGATATTATTTATCATGTTCAAAACATTTCCTAATTTGTGAATTTTATCTCTTAGTGTATCATTCATTGTTTCTTTATTCATTAACCTCTGCTTCCCTTTTTCAAAATTGTCAAAGTTGTCATTGGAAAAAATCTATTTAAATGTACTTTCTTATTGTTATTATCCACTACTTCTACTTTATTAGTAGTTGGTTTGTTCACAGTACCTTTTTCCATAACTGATGTCCCAACAGTGTGTGCATATGTTTTAATAGGTTTGGTACATTTAGGTCTCGTACCAGTACGAAGTATTTCTTCCTCATCTTCTTAGTCATACATTGAAAAATCAAAAGTAAAACCCGTGGAATTCAAATTGTAACTCTCTCTTAATAAGTTAGGAAACTGTGTAACTGGTAGATCAATTTCAGTACAGTCCTTCTTTTGTGACTTATGAAACAATTCCAACCCTCGATCATTCACATCTCCTGATGTCACAGTCTGTCTCGTTGGTATTTTTTTGAATGGTATTTTAATAACCGAATGGCCTGGTTCTGCAGAGTGCTCACACGGACTGTCCTTCTTATCTGGACTTTCAACTGTTGCCTTGTTACCCTTCGGTAACTCCTTGGTATGAAATGTCCTTCCAAATTCACCAATCTCCGTGTTGCTCTGCTCCCTGGTACCTCCGTTAACTTCCGAACATTCCAATGTATTGGGTTGTATATTAACGTTAGTATGTCCTGCTGCTATAGTCCCGTGTTCAACTTTATGCAATAGAACACCCAACACTTGTGTGAGTTGTAAAACTTCCCCTTTCAAAACTGCCAAATCATTCTTAATAATCTCCAGGTCTGGTTTTTCTGGGGAAAAGTCTGATGAAGTCTGAATTTATGATGAAAAACGTGTCTGTTATACTCGTTACGTTTTACGTTTTATGTCAATAAACCTTGATTTTGTTCCTGAGCTCTCCGGTGCACCGCTTTTCTCATTACAGTGCTTTCTGTGGTTATTAGAGTTTGATAATATATTTATATTAGTGTATTGTCAGTATGATGTTACATTTTATGAACATTATTAGTTTAATAATGATTTTTATTAGGTTTAGTCCCAACACAATAACATTATTATTCAAATAGTTGTTATTATCATTAATTATTATCATACATTTGAATTGTATATATTTATATAAGAATATGTTTATATATTTATTATTTATAGTTAGGCAAAGTGTGGGTACAGCTTTAAATGCACCAAAGGAATTTGGCACCATAAAAGTTATTTAAATGCTGAGATACTATGGCAGTTAGTTCCGAAGAAGCCTACGTTAGATAGGTGAAAGCACTTAACTCATCGTAATCAGACGAAAAGTTTTTATTTTTTATTGTTATTATATGTGTGTAAGTTGTATTAGTAATTAAAGTTTTAAACTTTTGATCAGCATACTGCACTGCGTTTCCTCTTACATCTGATTTAAATATAACACACCACGTATATCTGAATTGTGAACCAAGATTTGTGTAACACTGCCTTCCTTTGAGTTAATTTACAAATATTTATTCATCCCCCCAGAAATGCCTATTCGGATAAAGATGAGTGATTCCAAATCATCCTGTGACCTGCTTGCGTTAACATAAAGATGGTTTAATACTCTTAATCATGTGCTGTCAGCCTTTTAGAAAAAAATAACGTAAAGCTATTCAGTAATTACTTTCCTAAGATGATCCACTGAAAAGTCACAAAAATGGCTACCCAAAGTATATCCAGCCAAATAGGGAATTGCGGGTTAAGTCGGTGTTGTGAACTTTGGCTTTCATAGGTTTCATAGGTTAGTACTAGGTTAACTGCCCTTGCGAGCCATTTTAAGCCTAGCCAATTATCCCTTGTGATATTCAAACCCTGCACTTTGTGTTTGTAAGGCAAACACCTTAACCATTAGGTCACCCTCCCAACCCCAGACGATGGTCACTGTTGATGTGTCACTCTGACCCCAATGTGTCAAATGAAAAAAAGAGGGTTGTTGTTATTGTAGTCATCCCTGTACTTCTCTTATTAGCATGTCCAGTATAATGATGTAAACATGTTAACAGAGTCACCGCTGTACGTCCTTATGAGCATGCCTATTATAATGATGTAGTAGGTGTTACTGTAGTCATCGTTGTACCTCCTTATGAACATGCCCAGTATAATTATGTAGAAGATGTTATTGTAGTCATCGCTATACTTCTTTAAGCACATGCCCAGATTAATGATGTAGTAGATGTTATTGTAGTCATCGCTGTAACTCCTTATGAGCATGCCCTTTATAATGATGTAATAGATGTTATTGTAGTCATCGCAGTACTTCCTTAGGAGCATACCCAGTATAATGATGTAGTAGGTGCTATTGTAGTTATCGCTGTACTTCCATATCAGCATGCCCAGTATAATTATGTAGTAGATGTTACTGCAGTCATTACTGTACTTCCTTATGAGCATGCCCAGTATAATGATGTAGTAGATGTTATTGTAGTCATCACTGTACCTCCTTATAAGCATGCCCAGTATAATGATGTAGTAGATGTTATTGTAATCATCGCAGTACTTCCTTAGGAACATGCAGAGTATAATGATGTAGTAGGTGCTATTGTAGTCATCACTGTCCTTCCTTTTGAGCATGCCCAGTTTAATTATGTAGTAGATGTTATTGTAGTCATCGCTGTACCATCTTATGGGCATGTCCAGTATAATGATGTACTAGATGTTATTGTAGTCATCACTGTGCTTCCTTATGAGCATGCTCAGTATAATGATGTAATCATGTTACTGTAGATATTCCTGTACTTCCTTATGGACATGTTCAGTATAATGATGAAATCATGTTACTGTAGTCATCACTGTGCTTCCTTATGAGCATGCCCAGTATAATGATTTAGCAGCTGTTATTGTAGTCATCACTGTATTTCCTTATGAGCATGCTCAGTATAATGATGTAATCATGTTACTGTAGTCACTGCTGTACTTTCTGATGAGGGTGCCCAGTATAATGATGTAGTAGATTTTATTGTAGTCATCACTGTGATTCCTTATGAGCATGCTGAGTATAATGATGTAATCATGTTACTGTAGTCATTGCTGTACATCCTTATGAGCATGCCCAGCATAATGATGTAGTAGATGTTATTGTAGTCATCACTGTACTTCCTTATGAGCATGCCCAGTATAATGATGTAGTAGATGCTATTGTAGTCATCGCTGTGCTTCCTTATCAGCATGCCCAGTATGATGATGTACTAGATGTTACTGTAGTACTCGCTGTATTTCCTTATGAGCATGCTCAGTATAATGATGTAATCATGTTACTGTAGTCATTGCTGTAATTTCTTATGAGAATGCCCAGTATAATGATGTAGTAGATGCTATTGTAGTCATTGCTGTACTTCTTTATGAGCATGCCCAGTATAATGATCTAGTAGATGTCATTGTAGTCATCACTGTGCTTCCTTATGAGCATGCTCAGTATAATGATGTAATCATGTTACTGTAGTCATTGCTGTACTTCCTTATGAGCATGCCCAGTATAATGATGTATTAGACGCTATTGTAGTCATCGCTGTACTTCCTTATGAGCATGCCCAGTATAATGATGTAGTAGATGTTATCGTAGTCATCGCTGTATTTCCTTATGAGCATGCCCAGTATAATGATGTAGTAGGTGTTATTGCACTCATCGCTGTACTTCCTTATTAGCATGCCCAGTATAATGATGTAGTAGATGATATTGCAGTCATTGCTGTATTTCCTTATGAGCATGCTCAGGATAATGATGTAATTATGTTACTGTAAAAATCGCTGTACTTCCTTATGAGCATGCCCAGTATAATTATGTAGTAGATGTTACTGCAGTCATTGTTGTACTTCCTTATGAGCATGCCCAGTATAATGATGTAGTAGATGTTATTGTAGTCACTGCTGTATTTCCTTATGAGCATGCTCAGTATAATGATGTAATCATGTTACGGCAGTCATCTCTGTACTTTCTTATGAGTGTGCCCAGTATAATGATGTAGTAGATGCTATTGTACTTATCGCTGTATTTCCTTGTGAGCATGCCCAGTATAATAATGTAGTAGATGTTATTGTAGTCATCACTGTGCTTCCTTATGAGCATGCTCAGTATAATGATGTAATCATGTTACTGTAGTCATTGCTGTACTTTCTTATTAGAATGCCCATTATAATGGTGTAGTTGACGGTATTGTAGTCCTCGCTATACTTCCTTATGAGCACGCCCAGAATAATGATGTAGTAGGTGTTATTGTAGTCATTGCTGTACTTTTTCTTGAGCATGTACAGTATAATGATGTAGTAGATGTCATTGTAGTTATCATTGTGCTTCATTATGAGCATGCTCAGTATAATGATGTAATCATGTTACTGTAGTCCTTGCTGTATTTCCTTATGAGCATTCCCAGTATAATCATGTATTAGATGCTATTGTAGTCATTGCTGTACTTCCTTATGAGCATGCCCAGTATAATGATGTAGCAGATGTTATTGTAGTCATTGCTACATTTCCTTGTGAGCATGCTTAGTATAATGATGTAGCCATGTCACTGTAGTCATTGCTGTACTTCCTTATGATCCTGCCCAGTATAATGATGTAGTAAATGTTATTGTAGTCATCGCTGTATTTTCTTATGAACATGCTGAGTATAATGATGTAATCATGTTACTGTAAAAATTGCTGTACTTCCTTATGAGCATGCCCAGTATAATTATGTAATTGTAGTTACTGCAGTTATTGCTGTATTTTCTTATGAGCATGCCCAGTATAATGAGGTAGTAGATGTTATTGTCATCACTGTGCTTCCTTATGAGCATGCTCAGTATAATGATTTAATCATGTTACTGTAGTCATTCCTGTATTTCCTTATTAGAATGCCCATTATAATGGTGTAGTAGATGGTATTGTAGTCATCAGTGTACTTCCATATGAACATGCCCAGTATAATGATGTGGTACAAGTTATTGTAGTCCTCGCTGTACTTCCTTATGAGCATGCCCAGTATAATGATGTAGTAGATGCTATTGTAGTCATCGCTGTGCTTCCTTATGAGCATGCCCAGTATAATGTAGTAGATGTTATTGTAGCCATCGCTGTAGTTCCATAAGAGCATGCTCAGCATAATGATGTAATGATGTTACTGTAGTCATTGCTGTACTTTCTTATGAGCATGCCCAGTATAATGATGTAATAAATGCTATTGTAGTCATTGCTTTACTTCCTTATGAGCATGCCAAGTGCAATTTAATAATAGATGTTATTGTAGTCATCTCTGTTCTTCCTTATGAGCATGCCCAGTATAATGATATGGTAGATGTTATTGTAGACATCACTGAGCTTCCCTATGGGCATGCTCAGTATAAGGATGTAATCATGTTACTGTAGTCATTGCTGAACTTCCTTATGAGCATGGCCAGTATAATGATGTAGTAGATGCTATTGTAGTCAATGATGTACTTCCTTATGAGAATGCTCAGTATAATGATGTAGTAATTTTATTGTAGTCATCGCTGTACTTCCTTATGAGCATGCGCAGTATAATGATTTAGTAGGGGCTATTGTAGCCATCGCTGTATTTCCTTATGAGCATACTCAGTATAATGATGTAATGTTACTGTAAAAATTGCTGTTCTGCCTTATGAGCATGCCCAGTATAATTATGTAGTACCTGTTACTGTAGTCGATGCTGTTCTTCCTTATGAGCATGCCCAGTATAATGATGTAGTAGATGTTATTGTAGTCATCACTCTGCTTCCTTATGAGCATGCTCAGTACAATGATCTCATCATGTTACTGTAATCATCACCGTACGTCATTATGAGTGTGCCCAGTATAATGATGTAGTAGATGCTTTTATAGTCATCGCTGTATTTCCTTATGAGCATGCCAAGTACAATTATATAGTAGATGTTATTGTAGTCATCACTGTACTTCCTTATGAGCATGTCCAGTATAATGATGTTGTAGATGTTATTGTAGTCATCACTGTGCTTGCTTATGGGCATGCTCAGTATAATGATGCAATCATGTTACTGTAGTCATTGCTGTACTTCCTTATGAGTATGCCCAGTATAATGATGTAGTAGATGTTACTGCAGTCATTGCTATACTTCTTTATGAGCATGCCCAGTATAATGATGTAGTAGTTGTTATTGTAGTCATCACTGTGGTTCCTTATACGCATGCTCAGTATAATTATGTAATCATGTTACTGTAGTCATCGCTGTTTTCCTTATGAGTGTGCCCAGTATAATGATGTAGTAGATGTTATTGTAGTCATCACTGTGCTTTCTTATGAGCATGGTCAGTATAATGATGTAATCATGTTACTAAAGTCATTGCTCTACTTCCTTATGAGCATGCCCAGTATAATGATGTAGTAGATGTCATTGTAGTCATCACTGTACTTCCTTACTAGCATGCTCAGTATAATGATGTAATCATGTTATTGTAGTAATTGCTGTACTTCCTTATGAGCATGCCCAGTATAATGATGTAGTAGATGTTGTAGTCATCACTGTGCTTCCTTATGAGCATGCCCAATATAATGTTGTAGTACGTTACTCTAGTCATCACTGTACTTCCTTATTAGCATGCCCAGTATAGTTATTTAGTAGATGTTACTGTAGTCATCACTGTACTTCCTTATGAGCATGCCCAGTATAATGTTGTGGTAGCTGTTATTGTAGTCATTACTGTCCTTCTTGACAAGCATGCCAATTAGAAGGATGTATTCCATTGTGCGCCATTTAGAACAAAGTACATTATGTACTTAATATTGTGAAATAGTTATTCCTAGTTGCTTTTTTGGTGTAAGTACGTCTGAGAATTTTCCTCCCTTGGCATGTCTCTGCCAATGTCAATGCAATGGAAGTAGTAACCAATGCTTGGGGAATGACAACATTTTTACATGCCACTGTAGCAGTGCTGTATGTCTAATGTAGCATTTTCTTCAATTCAGTTAGCAGTGTTGTATGCCTAATATAGCATTTTCTTCAATTCAGTTATTACTTGATGTTAATGTTGTATGAGTTTGTGAGTTATAGCTGTGCAATCTGATGCAGGTATTACAAATATGGTGCACTAGGCTTATTTCAGGCACAAAGTGATTTACAGCATAATGTATTACATTTAGATGTGTACTTAGTCAAAAGTGTTTAAATGTGTAGGTGTGGCATCTGCAGCAGGAAGTACACATGTAATATGATTGCTACACTTGCAAAATGTCTTTATACTCATGTTACTGCAGTCATTGCTGTACTTCCTTATAAGCATGCCCATTATAGTGATGTAGTAAATGTTATTGTAGTCATCACTGTGCTTCCTTATGAGCATGCTCACTATAAAGATGTAGTAGATGTTATTGTAGTCATCACTGTGCTTCCTTATGAGCATGCTCAGTATAATGATGTAATCATGTTACTGTAGTCATTGCTGTACTTCCTTATTGGAATGCCCATTATAAAAATGGAGTTGATGGTATTGAAGTCATCACTGTACTTCCATATGAGCATGCCCAGTATAATGATGTAGTAGATGTTATTGTAATCATCTCTGTATTTCCTTATGAGCATGGTCAGTATAATATTGTAATCATGTTACTGTAGTCATTGCTGTACTTTCTTATGAGCATGCCCAGTATAATGATGTAGCAGATGTTACTGTAGTCATATTTCATTATGAGCATGCTCAGTATAATGATGTAATCATGTTACTGTAAAAATCGCTGTACTTCCTCATGAGCATGCACAGCATATTTATGTAGTAGATGTTATTGCAGTCCTCACTGTACTTCCTTATGAGCATGCCCAGTATAATGATGTAGTAGATGTTATTGTAGTCATCACTGTGCTTCCTTATGAGCATGCTCAGTATAATGATGTAATAATGTTACTGTAGTCATTTCTGTACTTCCTTATGAGCATGCCTAGTATAATGATGTAGTAGATGTTACTGTAGTCATATTTCATTATGAGCATGCTCAGTATAATGATGTAATCATGTTACTGTAAAAATCGCTGTACTTCCTCATGAGCATGCACAGCATATTTATGTAGTAGATGTTATTGCAGTCCTCGCTGTACTTCCTTATGAGCATGCCCAGTATAATGATGTAGTAGATGTTATTGTAGTCATCACTGTGCTTCCTTATGAGCATGCTCAGTCTAATGATGTAATCATGTTACTGTAGTCATTGCTGTACTTCCTTATGAGCACCCAGTATAACGATGTAGAAGATGTTATTGTAGTCATCACTGTGCTTCCTTATGAGCATGCTCAGTATAATTATGTACTCATGTTACTGTAGTCTTTGCTGTACTTCCATATGAGCATGCCCTATATAATGATGTAGTAGATGTTTTTGTAGTCATCACTGTGCTTCCTTATGAGCATGCTCAGTATAATTATGTACTCATGTTACTGTAGTCTTTGCTGTACTTCTTTATGAGCATGCCCTATATAATGATGTAGTAGATGTTTTTGTAGTCATCACTGTGCTTCCTTATGAGCATGCCAAGTATAAAGATGTAGTAGATGTTATTGTAGTCATCGCTGTATTTCTTTATGAGCATGCTCGGTATGATGATGCAATCATGTTACTGTAGTCATTGCTGTACTTCCTTATGAGTATGCCCAGTATAATCATGTAGTAGATGTTATTGTAGTCATTGCTGTATTTCCTTATGAACATGGCCAGTATAATGATGTATGTTATTGTTGTTATTGCTGTACTTCCTCATGAATATGAGCAGTATAATGATGTAGTAGATGTTATTGTAGTCATCGCTGTATTTCCTTATGAGCATGCTCAGTATGATGATGCATTCATGTTACTGTAGTCATTGCTGTACTTTCTTATGAGCTTGCCCAGTATAATGATGTAGTAGATGTTATTGTAGTCATCGGTGTACTTCCTTATGAGTATGCCAAGTATAATTATATAGTAGATGTTATTGTAGTCATCGCTGTACTTCCTTATGGGCATGCACCATTATAATGATGTAGAAGATGTTATTGTAGTCATCACTGTGCTTCTTTATTAGCATGCTCAGTATAATGACATAATAATGTTACTGTAGTCATTGCTGTACTTCCTTATGAGCATGCCCAGTATAATGAAGTAGTAGATGCTATTGCAGTCATCGCTGTACTTCCTTATGGGCATGCCCAGTATAATGATGTAGTAGATGTTACTGTAGTCATCGCTGTATTTCCTTATGAGCATGCTCAGTATAATGATGTTGTCATGTTACTGTAGTCATTGATGTACTTCCTTATGAACACGCCCAGTATAATGATGTTGTAGATGTTATTGTAGTCATCGCTGTATTTTTTTATGAGCATGCACAGTACAATGATGTAATCATGTTACTGTAAAAATCGCTGTGCTTCCTTATGAGCATGCACAGCATAATTATGTAGTAGATGTTACTGCAGTCATCGCTGTATTTCCTTATGAGCATGTGCAGTATAATAATGTAGTAGATGTTATTGTAGTCATCACTGTGCTTCTTTATGAGCATGCTCAGTCTAATGATGTAATCATGTTACTGTAGTCATTCCTGTACTTCCTTGTGAGCCTGCCCAGTATATGGATGTAGTAGATGTTATTGTAGTCATCGCTGTGCTTCTTTATGAGCATGCTCATTACAATGATGTAATCATGTTACTGTAGTTATCGCTGTACTTCCTTATGAGCATGAACTTGTATAATGATATAGTAGATGCTATTGTAGTTATTGCTGTACTTTCTTATGAGCATGCCAAGTACAATTATATAGTATATGTTATTGTAGTCATCACTGTACGTCCTTATGAGCATGCCTAGTTTAATGATGTAGTAGATGTTATTGTAGTCATTGCTGTATTTCCTTATGAACATGGCCAGTATAATGATGTATGTTACTGTAGTTATCGCTGTACTTCCTTATGAGCATGAACTTGTATAATGATGTAGTAGATGCTATTGTAGTTATTGCTGTACTTTCTTATGAGCATGCCAAGTACAATTATATAGTATATGTTATTGTAGTCATTACTGTACTTCCTTATGAGCATGCCTAGTTTAATGATGTTGTAGATGTTATTGTAGTCATCACTGTATTTCCTTATGAGTATGGCTGGGATAATGATACAGTAGATGTTGTCATAGTCATTGCTGTACTTCCTTATGAGCATGCCCAGTATAATGATGTAGTAGATATTATTGTAGGCATCGCTGTGCTTCCTTATGAGCATGCCCAGTATAATGATGCCGTAGATGTTATTGTAATTCCTTATGAGCGATCATGTTACTGTAAAAATCGCTGTAATCCTTTATGAGCATGCACAGTATAATTATGTAATAGATGTTACTGCAGTCATTGCTGTATTTCCTTATGAGCATGCCCAGTATAATGATGTAATACACGTTAATGTAGTCATCACTGTATTTCCTTATGAGCATGGCCGGGATAATGATGCAGTAGATGTTATCATAGTAATTGCTGTACTTCCTTATGAGCATGCCCAGTATAACGATGCAGTAGATGTTATTGTAGTCATCACTGTGCTTCCTTATGAGCATGCTCAGTATAATGATGTAATAATGTTACTGTAGTCATTCCTGTACTTCCTTGTGAGCCTGCTCAGTATATGGATGTAGTAGATGTTATTGTAGTCATCGCTGTGCTTCTTTATGAGCATGCTCATTACAATGATGTAATCATGTTACTGTAGTTATCGCTGTACTTCCTTATGAGCATGAATTTGTATAATGATGTAGTAGATGCTATTGTAGTTATTGCTGTACTTTCTTATGAGCATGCCAAGCACAATTATATAGTATATGTTATTGTAGTCATCACTGTACGTCCTTATGAGCATGCCTAGTTTAATGATGTAGTAGATGTTATTGTAGTCATTGCTGTATTTCCTTATGAACATGGCCAGTATAATGATGTATGTTACTGTAGTTATCGCTGTACTTCCTTATGAGCATGAACTTGTATAATGATGTAGTAGATGCTATTGTAGTTATTGCTGTACTTTCTTATGAGCATGCCAAGTACAATTATATAGTATATGTTATTGTAGTCATTACTGTACTTCCTTATGAGCATGCCTAGTTTAATGATGTAGTAGATGTTATTGTAGTCATCACTGTATTTCCTTATGAGTATGGCTGGGATAATGATACAGTAGATGTTGTCATAGTCATTGCTGTACTTCCTTATGAGCATGCCCAGTATAATGATGTAGTAGATATTATTGTAGGCATCGCTGTGCTTCCTTATGAGCATGCCCAGTATAATGATGCCGTAGATATTATTGTAATTCCTTATGAGCGATCATGTTACTGTAAAAATCTCTGTAATCCTTTATGAGCATGCACAGTATAATTATGTAGTAGATGTTACTGCAGTCATTGCTGTATTTCCTTATGAGCATGTCCAGTATAATGATGTAATACACGTTAATGTAGTCATCACTGTATTTCCTTATGAGCATGGCCGGGATAATGATGCAGTAGATGTTATCATAGTCATTGCTGTACTTCCTTATGAGCATGCCCAGTATAATGATGTAGTAGATATTATTGTAGGCATCGCTGTGCTTCCTTATGAGCATGCCCATTATAACGATGCAGTAGATGTTATTGTAGTCATCACTGTGCTTCCTTATGAGCATGCTCAGTATAATGATGTAATAATGTTACTGTAGTCATTGTTGTACTTCCTTATGAGCATGCCCAGTATAATGATGTAGTAGATGCTATTGTAGTCATTGCTGTAATTCCTTATGAGCATGCCCAGTAGAAGGATATAGTGATGTTACTGTAGTCATCACAATACTTCCTTATGAAGATGCCCAGTATAATGAAGTTGTAGATGTTATTGCAGTCATTGCTGTATTTCCTTATGAGCATGCTCAGTATAATGATGGGATCATGTTACTGTAAAATTCACTGTACTTCCTTATGAGCATTCACAGTATAATTATGTAGTAGATGTTACTGCAGTCATCGCTGTATTTCCTTATGAGCATGCCCAGTATAATAATGTAGTACATGTTATTGTAGTCAACACTGTATTTCCTTATGAGCATGGCTGGGATAATGATGATGTAGAAGTTATCATAGTCACTGCTGTACTTCCTTATGAGCATGCCCAGTATAATGATGTAGAAGATGTTATTGTGGTCATCGCTGTATTCCCTTATGAGCATGCTCAGTATAATGATTAAATCATGCTACTGTAGTCATTGCTGTACTTTCTTTTGAGCATGCCCAGTATAATGATGTAGTAAATGCTATTGTAGTCATTGCTGTACTTCCTTATGAGCATGCCAAGTACAATTATGTAGTAGATATTATTGTAGTCATCGCTGTGCTTCCTTATGAGCATGAACCAGTATAATGACGTAGCAGATGTTATTGTAGTCATCACTGTGCTTCCTTATGAGCATGCTCAGTATAATGATGTAATAATGTTACTCTAGTCATTGCTGTACTTCCTTATGAGCATGCCCAGTATAATGATGTAGTAGATGCTATTGTAGTCATCGCTGCACTTCCTTATGGGCATGCCCAGTATAATGATGTAGTAGATGTTATTGTAGTCATCACTGTATTTCCTTATGAGCATGATCAGTATAATGATGTTGTCATGTTACTGTAGTCATCAATGCACTTCCTTATGAGCATGCCCAGTATAATGATGTAGTACATGTTATTGTAGTCATATTTCCTTATGAGCATGCACAGTATAATGATGTAATCATGTTACTGTAAAAATTGCTGTACTTCCTTATGAGCATGCACAGCATAATTATGTAGTAGATGTTATTGCAGTCCTCGCTGTACTTCCTTATGAGCACGTCCAGTATAATAATGTAGTAGATGTTATTGTAGTCATCACTGTGTTCCTTATGAGCATGCTCAGTCTAATGATGTAATCATATTACTGTAGTCATTGCGGTACTTCCTTATGAGCACCCAGTATAGCGATGTAGAAGATGTTATTGTAGTCATCACTGTGCTTCCTTATGTGCATGCTCAGTATAATTATGTAATCATGTTACTGTAGTCTTTGCTGTACTTCCTTATGAGCATGCCATATATAATGATGTAGTATATGCTATTGTTTTTATTGCTGTACTTCCTTATGAGCATACCACGTATAAAGATGTAGTAGATTTTTATGTAGTCATTGCTGTATTTCCTTATGAGCATGCTCAGTATAATGATGTTGTCATGCTACTGTAGTCATTGATGTACTTCCTTATGAGCATGCCCAGTATAATGATGTAATAGATGTTATTGTAGTCATCGCTGTATTTTTTTATGAGCATGCACAGTATAATGATGTAATCATGTTACTGTAAAAATCGCTGTACTTCCTTATGAGCATGCACAGCATAATTATGTAGTAGATGTTACTGCAGTCATCTCTGTATTTCCTTATGAGCATGTGCAGTATAATAATGTAGTAGATGTTATTGTAGTCATCACTGTGCTTCTTTATGAGCATGCTCAGTCTAATGATGTAATCATGTTACTTTAGTCATTCCTGTACTTCCTTGTGAGCATGCCCAGTATATGGATGTAGTAGATGTTATTGTGGTCATCGCTGTATTCCCTTATGAGCATGCTCAGTATAATGATGAAATCATGTTACTGTAGTCATTGCTTTACTTTCTTTTGAGCATGCCCAGTATAATGATGTAGTAAATGCTATTGCAGTCATTGCTGTACTTCCTTATGAGCATGCCAAGTACAATTATGTAGTAGATATTATTGTAGTCATCGCTGTGCTTCCTTATTAGCATCAACCAGTATAATGACGTAGCAGATGTTATTGTAGTCATCACTGTGTTTCCTTATGAGCATGCTCAGTATAATGATGCAATAATGTTACTCTAGTCATTGCTGTACTTCCTTATGAGCATGCCCAGTATAATGATGTAGTAGATGCTATTGTAGTCATTGCTGCACTTCCTTATGGGCATGCCCAGTATAATGATGTAGTAGATGTTATTGTAGTCATCGCTGTATTTCCTTATGAGAATGATCAGTATAATGATGTTGTCATGTTACTGTAGTCATCAATGCACTTCCTTATGAGCATGCCCAGTATAATGATGTAGTAGATGTTATTGTAGTCATCACTGTGTTCCTTATGAGCATGCTCAGTCTAATGATGTAATCATATTACTGTAGTCATTGCTGTACTTCCTTATGGGCATGCCCAGTATAATGATGTAGTAGATGTTATTGTAGTCATCGCTGTATTTCCTTATGAGAATGATCAGTATAATGATGTTGTCATGTTACTGTAGTCATCAATGCACTTCCTTATGAGCATGCCCAGTATAATGATGTAGTACATGTTATTGTAGTCATATTTCCTTATGAGCATGCACAGTATAATGATGTAATCATGTTACTGTAAAAATCGCTGTACTTCCTTATGAGCATGCACAGCATAATTATGTAGTAGATGTTATTGCAGTCCTCGCTGTACTTCCTTATGAGCATGTCCAGTATAATAATGTAGTAGATGTTATTGTAGTCATCACTGTGTTCCTTATGAGCATGCTCAGTCTAATGATGTAATCATATTACTGTAGTCATTGCTGTACTTCCTTATGAGCACCCAGTATAGCGATGTAGAAGATGTTATTGTAGTCATCACTGTGCTTCCTTATGTGCATGCTCAGTATAATTATGTAATCATGTTACTGTAGTCTTTGCTGTACTTCCTTATGAGCATGCCGTATATAATGATGTAGTAGATGTTTTTGTAGTCATCACTGTGCTTATTTATGAGCATGCCCAGTATAATGATGTAGTAGATGCTATTGTTTTTATTGCTGTACTTCCTTATGAGCATACCATGTATAAAGATGTAGTAGATTTTTATGTAGTCATAGCTGTATTTCCTTATGAGCATGCTCAGTATAATGATGTTGTCATGCTACTGTAGTCATTGATGTACTTCCTTATGAGCATGCCCAGTATAATGATGTAGTAGATGTTATTGTAGTCATCGCTGTATTTTTTTATGAGCATGCACAGTATAATGATGTAATCATGTTACTGTAAAAATCGCTGTACTTCCTTATGAGCATGCACAGCATAATTATGTAGTAGATGTTACTGCAGTCATCTCTGTATTTCCTTATGAGCATGTGCAGTATAATAATGTAGTAGATGTTATTGTAGTCATCACTGTGCTTCATTATGAGCATGCTCAGTCTAATGATGTAATCATGTTACTTTAGTCATTCCTGTACTTCCTTGTGAGCATGCCCAGTATATGGATGTAGTAGATGTTATTGTAGTCATCACTGTGCTTCTTTATGAGCATGCTTATTAGAATGATGTAATCATGTTACTGTAGTCATTGCTGTACTTCCTTATGGGCATGCCCAGTATAATGATGTAGTAGATGTTTTTGTAGTCATCACTGTGCTTCCTTATGAGCATGCCCAATATAATGATGTAGTAGATGCTATTGTAGTTATTGCTGTACTTTCTTATGAGCATGCCAAGTACAATTATATAGTAGATGTTATTGTAGTCATCACTGTACTTCCTTATGAGCATGCCTAGTATAATGATGTAGTAGATGTTATTGTAGTCATCACTGTATTTCCTTATGAGTACGGCTGGGATAATGATACAGTAGTTGTTGTCATAGTCATTGCTGTACTTCCTTATGAGCATGCCAAGTATAACGATGTAGTAGTGTTTTTTGTAGTCATCGCTGTATTTCCTTATGAGCTTGCTCAGTATGATGATGCAATCATGTTACTGTAGTCATTGCTGTACTTCCTTATGAGTATGCCCGGTATAGCGATGTAGTAGATGTTATTATAGTCATTGCTGTATTTCCTTATGAACATGGCCAGTATAATGATGTATGTTATTGTTGTTATTGCTGAACTTCATCATGAGTATGAGCAGTATAATTTATTTATTTATGTATTTTACATTTGTTTACTGGGATAGCCTGACTGGATATATGTCCATTTTCAGCTGAGGCCCGGGGAGAAACACTCCAATAGCCAATAATTACAAAGATCACACAATAATTGCAAAGATTACACATCAAGTTAGTTACATAGAAAATGTAAGACAAAGAGCTATATACAATGTTTTAGTGTTATTCCCAAATGGACTCACAGTTTACATGGTCAGACACATTAAAACAGAAATAATCAGACTGGTACAGTAAATAGTTCAGTTAAGGTATTATGCAGCTATGAGTTAATTTTACAGCTTAGTCAGGGTAGGAACATGGACAAAGCCAGTTGACTTTGAGATACTGTTTGATGCTTTTTTTGAAAAGACTTAAGGAGGATTGCAGGGTTATATGGTTTGGTAGAGAATTCCAGGTTTTTCCAATAAAGTTGGCAAACAGAGATTCCCCAGCTGAATTGTTAGGTTTTTTGGTTTGGACCATTAGTTTGTCAGCAGATCGTAGTGACCTCAAGTTCTTGTATGGCTTTATAATATTTGAGAGTGATGGGGTATCTTCAGGATGGTTATGAATTTTGTGGGCTGCTAAGAGTTGATTTAGTTGAATTAAACTGGGAAGTTCTAGCCACCCTAGTTGTTTCAGGTTCTGGCAGTGATGGGTTCTATAGGTGGAGTTAGTGGCAAATCTGGCAATATGGTTATAGCTATGGGAGAGCTTTTTCAGTTCAGTCTTATTTAGGTTTGAGAGTACTGGAGAGGCATAAATAAGACCAGAGAGTAGTTGTGACCGGGCAATTGCAATTCGAGCCAGTGGGGTTAAAAATGACTTGTTTCTGTACAGTGATCCAAGTTTTTTATTGATGGTCTGCACGGTTTTGTTGACCTGTAGGTAAAATTTAAGATTATTATCTATAATCACTCCTAGAAGTTTAATATGGGTATCTGGGGAGATAGTGGTACCATTGTTGGATGTAACAGTGAATGAGAATGGGGTGGATCTGATAGTGGGGGTGAAGAGCAGAAGTTTATTTTATTGGAGTTCAGCAGTAGACGGTTGAG